>NC_059084.1:33910829-34103989 GCF_020497125.1 Mauremys mutica
TGCTCCCTTGGCAGCTCAGTCACCATTTCAGCTTAGAGACAGAGCTGTGGTGCCTGGACACTGGGCCACCCGGGGCACTTTAACACCACAGCCTGGGGGAGGGGGGGCTGAGATGGACCATTCCGTGAGGAACAAAAGTCCTTAATACCATCACACCACACACCTTGTTTGGAACTGCTGACTGTGGCCGGCTCACCCCATCTGTGGGGGACTTTTATCCCCTCTGCCTCCCTCTTGCTGGGGGTTTTTCCCCTTCTTCACCTACCTCGGGCAGGGCAGCCCCCATCTGAACCCCAGAATCCTGTCCCAGTTTTAGTCCCTTCTGCCCATCCCACCCCTCCGATTTCCCCCCCTTCAGGGGGATTTTCCCGCCTTTGATTGCAGGGAGCAGATTCTGATGGCGCGTGAGGGCAGCAACTTGCAGCTGTTACTGAGCATGTGAGAAGAGCATTGGAAGAGAAGAACGGCCCAGACTGGGTCACACCAAAGCTCCATCTAGCTCAGTGTCCTGTTGGCCAACAGCGGCTGGTGCCAGGTGCCCCAGAGGGAATGAAACAGACAGGAATCATCCAGTGAGCCATCCCCTGTTGCCCAATTCCCAGCTTCTGACAGACAGAGGTTAGGGGCACCATCCCTGCCCACCCTGGCCAATAGCCATTGATGGACCTGTCCTCCACAGAAAAACAGAATCATAGACAATTAGGGTTGGAAGAGACCTCAGGAGGTCATCCAGCCTAACCCCCTGCTGAAAGCAGGAACACAAATCTCTCTAGTTCCCTTTTCTTCACAGGACCCTGCTCAGGAACAGAGAAGTTGCAAGTTCTAACAGGAAACAGCTTCAGAAAGAAGGGCAGCTCCTCTTCCTCCTCCCCTCCTGAGGGGATGAGCAGCCTCCCAACTGCCTCTCTGCCCCGGCCTCCTTCAACCCATCACCCCCTTCAGCCTCCCCAAATTCCCCCATCACCCTCTTCAGCCTCCCCCAACTTCCCCCATTGCCCCCTTCAGCCTCCCACAACTTCCCCCATTGCCCCCTTCATCCCCTCCAAAATGTCCCGTTCCCCCATCTCCCCCTTCAGCCTCCGCCAAACTGTTCCCTGTCCCCCATCGCCCCATCACCTCCACCCCCCGTTGCCCTCTTCAGCCTCCCACAACTTCCCCCCACACTTCCCCGGCTCCACCGCTCTCAGGTTTCTCTTCCCCACAACCATCTGCTTCCTCACCATGGGGAACAGGAGCAGAAAATGCTTTTGAAAAAACCTTCTGAAAAGTAAAAAGTAAAACAAGCCAAGCAACCCCCTCCCTGGCTTTGTGCTGGGTGCCCAGCTGTGGGCTTGTGTGTGTGTGTGTGTGTGTGTGGGGGCTGTTCTGAGCACACTCCGGTCAGGGAAGGGGCGGAGTTGGCCAAAAGGGGCAAGTTGAATCTTTAGCAGAGAATTCCTTTCATTAGAATCATAGAATCTCAGGGTTGGAAGGGACCTCAGGAGGTCTTCTAGTCCAACCCCCTGCTCAAAGCAGGACCAAACCCAACTAAATTCATCCCAGCCAGGGCTTTGTCAAGCCTGACCTTAAAAACCTCTAAGGAAGGAGATTCCACTACCTCCCTAGGTAACCCATTCCAGTTCTTCACCACCCTACTAGTGAAAAAGTTTTTCCTAATATCCAACCTAAACCTCCCCCTCTGCAACTTGAGACCATTACTCCTTGTTCTGTCATCTTCTACCACTGAGAACAGTCTAGATCCATCCTCTTTGGAACCCCCTTTCAGGTAGTTGAAAGCAGCTATCAAATCCCCCCTCATTCTTCTCTTCTGCAGACTAAACAATCCCAGTTCCCTCAGCCTCTCCTCATAAGTCATGTGCTCCAGCCCCCTAATCATTTTTGTTGCCCTCCGCTGGACTCTCTCCAATTTGTCCACGTCCTTCTTGTAGTGTGGGGCCCAAAACTGGACACAGTACTCAGATGAGCCCTTACCAGTGCTGAGTAGAGGGGAATGATCACATCCCTCGATCTGCTGGAAATGCCCCTACTTTCTCCATGGTGTTAGCTAAGCGTTGCTGTTAAATGTTCAGCCGACGAATGCAGCGTTTGATACAATCTGACTCTAAATCCCCTGCCCTCTCTGTTGCTGTAGTTCTCACATCCTCTGCTCTTGTGATGTCACCACATGATCATGGTGTCTTATTCCCATAGTGTCCTGTAGGTTAGACAGGACTTAAGTTTATGAGGTAAAAACTGAAGCATAACTCCTTCCCTTCCTCATTTTGTCTTCGGAAAAAATAAATTCTGTCCCCTCCCCCAGTCCCAACCCAGCCCCACCGGCGCTGCTGCGGCTTGGAGACAGGTGCCCTCTCACCTGGCCCTGAGCTGCTGTGGGAAGAGAGGGCTGGAGGGGGAGTCCTCTCTCCCTGGGGCAACCTGCTCCCCAATCTCCTCATTCCCAGCCCCACCCCAGAGCCCTCACCCCCTGCACCCCAACCCTCTGCTCCAGCCCTGACTCCCTTATCCCCATCCCCATCCCCACCCCAGAGCCTGGACTCCCAGCCGGAGCCCTCACACCACTGCGCCCCTACCCTCTGCTCCAATGCTGAGACCCTCATCCCTAGCCCCACTCCAGAGCGTGCACTCCCAGACGGATCCTCACCTCCCCTGCACCCCAACCCTCACCCCCCGAGCCCCTCCCACACTCCAAACACTTCAGCCTCACCCCTGCCACACACCATCCATGTGCAGAATGAATTTTGTAATGAGCGCAATATGCAGGTGATGTGTCACACCTCACCTCCATATTTGTGCCCAAAACAAAATTCATTCCGCACATGGACATAACAAATTAGAGGAAACACTGCTCCTGACTTTCAGCCTCTCTCTCACATCTTGAATTTCACACATTGAGTGATCAGAATAAAGTGCCCTCAAGTGGGCTAGAGACCAACAGTGGTTCATAGTAATTATTCAGCAAGTATTTTAGAAGACCTAGAACATTAGAGGAAATCATGACCTGCCAAGAGACAATTAATGGAGAGAAGCAGCCAGATTAATTCCATACATTGGATTGGTTGTGACTTATTTGCCTGATTTGAAAAGAGACCAAAAGGACCTGAGTCTCCTTGGTGTTGATAGCCCCCTGCTCAGCCAATCAGCACTGAGACTCTGAGGGGCAGGAGGCTGAGGGGTCTCACCAGATGTCCCAAAGGACGGCCCAGGACACCATAAGAGGGGATCACTCTCAGACCCAGACCCACCTCTTGGTGAGGACCTCTGCAATGAGAGCAACCCCCTCCCCCACCCACACTCCACACACGTCCCTCCTAGGTAGAGGGAGGGAAGCTGGAAAAGGAAAAAAAAGAAGCAAGAGAAGAGGAGAAAGGAGGGAGGAAAGAGGAAAAGGGAAAACCAAAAAGGATACACCCCAATGTCCCCAGGGATTCCAATCATCAAAACCTAGGGAGGAAATCAAAATCTGCCACCTGAAGCCAGTGTTTCCTGGGCCTAGAATGCTGCCTGTGCCAGGTGGATCAGACTGAACAGGTTCCAAACCTCTCTGAGCCTCTTACCTTGTCAAAGGGAAGTTTGTTTTCGGCACAATCAGTGGTAGGAAAGGAGAAAACTCCACAGAGGTTCCTCCTCATGCTCACATCCATGAATCCTAATTGTCTCTCAGCCCTCGAGGAGAGACCTTGCGAAGGAGACTTGCGGCAACAAAGCCGGGGGAGGGTCTCAGAGAGTGGCCTGGCCCTGCACCTCTGTCCTCCTCGGCTGATGTCGGGGTCTCTCTTGTGAGGTCACCCCCTCCCCACCACATTTGCCCAATAGGCCGAGTTCCTGCAAAAGGCCTTTGTGATGTCACTGCCACACCCACCCCTCCCCTCAAAGCTGATGTCCTGCCCCTGGCCAGCCTCGTTCGGTGTTTGAGTTGTTTTCCCCTGCATCTGGGGTTGCCAACTTTCTGACCCCACAAAACTGAACACCCTCATCCCGTCCCTTCGCCGAGGTCCTGGCTTGCTCCCTCCATCTCCCTCCATCACTCGCTCTCCCCCACGCTCACTCACTCGCTTGTTTTCACCGGGCTGAGGAGGGCTGGGGAGGGTCCCTTTTCAACTGGGTGTTGTCGGGACAGACCTGGGAAGGAGGCTGCCTGCCAAACACCTTTAAGAGGAGCCGTCCCTCCCTGTCAGAAAATCATCTCCCTCCTTCAGTTCCTTGTCCCGGCAGAGCCGGAGGATTGAAAGCAGCAACATCAAACTCCTGTGCAGCTAGCAGGAATGGACACAGACACTCCCTTGTATCTGAACAGATATTTAGTTTTATTCTTGGTAAACTACAAGGCTTAAGGGACGGGCAGTGGCACCAGATCTAAGGGATGAAACACAACACATTGGACAAACCCATCGTGCCGCAGGAAATGACCCACTACTTGCTCCCCTCCTGATTGGCTGAGCAGGGGATCTAGTGACAGGGAGGAGACTCAGGACTTTGTTGTTCTCTTTTAAGGCCCAGCAAAATAAGCCAGAACCAATCATCTGCTTGGTGAATTGTTCTCCTTCCTTCTCGCCATTGGCTGTCTCTGAGCCGTTCCTGGTTCTCTCGGATGTTCTAGTGCTTCTACAACACGTGCTGAATAATCAGTGTGAATGGTGGTTGGTGTGTAGCTCGTTCGAGGTCACTTTGTTCTGATCATTCAGTGCGGGAAACTCCAGACTGATGGTTAGTTTGACAGTCAGGACACCCGGGTCCTGTTCCCAACTCTGTGCCGACAGGCTCTGGGATGTAGACAAGGCCCTTCGCCTTTCTCAGCCTTCGTTTCTCCCTCTGTCGGTTAGGGTTAACAAGCCTCTCACACCTGCGTTGCCGGCTCAAAGAGCCCGAGGCGGAGCAACAGCAGGTTCGTTGCCCAGTGTGCATAGCACTAATTGACACACCAGGGTGGAGAAGCAAAAACCAGGTTTATTTGAGCCCAAATAAGGTGCCAGGGAGACATGGCAATCTCAAATCCTGCACACCCGCGCGCAGGCGGGGTCCCAGCATTTATACCCCCCTTGTTTGTGTAAGCCTTTTGTTCGGTTTTCCCCCTCACCCCTCCCTTCCCAACAGCAGTTACTTTGAACATTACATTTCAGCGTGTTAGAAAAAGTTCCCATTCGCAAGCTTATCTGTTGGCCTTGTTAGCTTCAGGCACAGAAGCCTTTTCCCCCCTTTCCTTCCGCCTTCTCACTACTTTTGCTAGTTTCAGCGGGACTGCAGCTGTCTGCTAAAAAGCTGACTCTCACATATCCTGCTTTTAGGCTGTTAGCATGCAGGTTGGTTAAAATTCACAGCATGTAAGAACTTTGGCTCACTTTAGGCCCAAAGTCACAACTTTGGTTTACTCAGGCCTAGTGACACCAACACCTGCCTCCTGGTGGGGGAAGGCTGGGGAGCTGTGGGGACCTGTCTGAGAGGTCACTAGTAGCAGTGTAGCACAGGAGGTGTCCTATCGGGTTGAGTCATTGCAGATTATGATGTAGTGCAGCAGACCCCCGTTTTCCCAACCTTGCATTATGCAGCTTTCCACGTTAACCGAACCACCAGTGCACACAGGTGCCGCAGCCGGCGATTTGTCCTGTGGCCGCTAGGTGGCGCTGCAGCCTCACACTTTCCCGTTCCCCGGGGTATCCGAATGTTTGATAGGGTGACCTGGCCCCACCCGGCCCCGGTTAGATTGCCGTCAGTGGAGTCTGCTGTGTAATGGCTGAAAGAGTCAATTGTACTGGTATTTTATTATCTTTAAATCATTAAGGGGAGCAACTACTTACCCTGACTGAAGCATCTTATCTCATTTCTAAATCAAAGTGTCTCCTCTTTGTGTGCGAAGAGACAGTTTAAGGGGACGCCACAAACGGGAGATGCTTTTGGTTTGGAAAACAAAATATTTTTGCAAAGAATTTTCATCCAAATTGATTCATGATTCCACAAATCAACCTTGATTAATGTTCATGGGATTTTCTAACAGAAATCTGTGTCGATGAAAATTCCACCCCCCCCCTCAATTGCTGGCCTCTGTCCCTCCCCCGGGGGGCTTGTTGTCTGCTGATGACAGCGAGAGTGAGAGCTGTTGGCTTTTCTCTCTAGCTCTGCCATCGCTTTGCTGTGTGACCTGGGGTAGGTCATTTCCTCTCTCTGTATCTCAGCATCCCAATCTGTGCAATGGGAAGCGAGACACGTCTGTAATACCTGGCAGGAGTGAGGCTGGGCAAGAGAAAGGGCATTAAAGCACTTTGGGGAGGAGAAAGGGTTGTTTCATGGTGTTGAGCACCAAGGCATTCTGACATTTGTGAAAATGTCTCGTCTAGAGAAAGAAGAAATGGTCGGGGACAAAGCCTGCAGGCTTTGAATCAGAGAGGCCTGGGTATGTGTCTGGGGTCTCACCAGTGCTTCCCACCCCTTGCTGTCCTGTGGCAGGTGTAGCCCCTGACCCGTGGCTCTCCCTTCCGGTATAGGCTCTGCACAAGGTCTTGGCCAACCTCCCGGGAGCCATGCTGGGGAGCTGCTGGCAGAATCCCCACATACAGACACGCCCCAATACCTCTTGGTGGAGAGCTCAATGTCGGGGGGGGGGGGGGAGGAGGCAATTTTATCTTAATGCTGGGGAGACCTGGAACGGAGAGACTGGAAGATCCATTTTCCAGTCTGTCCGCCTAGCTGGGATCCCACTGGGCCATCCAGAAGGTTGAAAAAGCTACTAGAGGGGAAGCTGTTCTAGACTTGATTTTAACAAATAGGGAGGAACTCCTTGAGAATTTGAAAGTAGAAGGCAGCTTGGGTGAAAGTGATCATGAAATCCTAGAGTTTGCAATTCTAAGGGATAGAAGGGAGTACAGCAAAGTAGAGACAATGGATTTCAGGAAGGCGGATTTTGGTAAGCTCAGAGAGCTGATAGGTAAGGTCCCATGGGAATCAAGACTGAGGGGAAAAACAACTGAGGAGAGCTGGCAGTTTTTCAAAGGGACACTATTAAGGGCCCAAAAGCAAGCTATTCCGCTGGGTAGGAAAGATAGAAAATGTGGCAAAAGACCAGCTTGGCTTAACCACGAGATCTTGCATGATCTAAAAAATAAAAAAGAGTCATATAAAAAATGGAAACTAGGACAGATTACAAAGGATGAATATAGGCAAACAGCACAGGAATGCAGGGGCAAGATTAGAAAGGCAAAGGCACAAAATGAGCTCAAACTAGCTATGGGAATAAAGGGAAACAAGAAGACTTTTTATCAGTACATTAGAAGCAAGAGGAAGACCGAGGACAGGGTAGGCCCACTGCTCAGTGAGGAGGGTGAAACAGTAACAGGAAACTTGGAAATGGCAGAGATGCTTAATGACTTATTTGTTTTGGTCTTCACCAAGAAGTCTGAAGGAATGCCTAACAGAGTGAATGCTAATGGGAAGGGGGCAGGATTAGAAGATAAAATAAAAAAAGAACAAGTTAAAAATCATTTAGAAAAGTTAGATGCCTGCAAGTCACCAGGGCCTGATGAAATGCATCCTAGACTACTCAAGGAGGTAATAGAGGAGGTATCTGAGCCTCTAGCTATTATCTTTGGAAAATCATGGGAGACGGGAGAGATTCCAGAAGACTGGAAAAGGGCAAACATAGTGCCCATCTATAAAAAGGGAAATAAAAACAACCCAGGAAACTACAGAGCAGTTAGTTTAACTTCTGTGCCAGGGAAGATAATGGAACAAGTAATTAAGGAAATCATCTGCAAACACTTGGAAGGTGGTAAGGTGATAGGGAATAGCCAGCATGGATTTGTAAAGAACAAATCATGTCAAACCAATCTGATAGCTTTCTTTGATACGATAACGAGTCTTGTGGATAAGGGAGAAGCGAAGGATGTGGTATACCTAGACTTTAGTAAGGCATTTGATACGGTCTCGCATGATATTCTTATTGATCAACTAGGCAAATACAATTTAGATGGGGCTACTATTAGGTGGATGCATAACTGGCTGGATAACCGAACTCAGAGAGTAGTTATTAATGATTCCCAATCCTGCTGGAAAGGTAGACCAAGTGTGGTTCCGCAGGGGTCTGTTTTGGGACTGGCTCTGTTCAATATCTTCATCAACGACTTAGATATTGGCATAGAAAGTACGCTTATTAAGTTTGCAGATGATACCAAACTGGGAGGGACTGCAACTGCTTTGGATGATAGCGTCATAATTCAAAATGATCTGGACAAATTGGAGAAATGGTCTGAAGTAAACAGAATGCAGTTTAATAAAGACAAATGCAAAGTGCTCCACTTAGGAAGGAACAATCAGTTTCACACATACAGAATGGGAAGAGACTGTCTAGGAAGGAGTACGGCAGAAAGGCATCTAGGGGTTATAGTGGAAACAAGCTAAATGTGAGTGAACAGTGTGATGCTGTTGCAAAAAAAGCAAACAGGATTCTGGGATGCATTAACAGGTGTGTTGTGAGCAAGACACGAGAAGTCATTCTTCCACTCTACTCTGGGCTGGTTAGGCCCCAACTGGAGTATTGTGTCCAGTTCTGGGCACCACATTTCAAGAAAGATGTGGAGAAATTGGAGAGGGTCCAGAGAAGAGCAACAAGAATGATTAAAGGTCTAGAGAACATGACCTGTGAAGGAAGGCTGCAAGAATTGGGTTTGTTTAGTTTGGAAAAGAGAAGATTGAGAGGGGACATGATAGCAGTTTTCAGGTATCTCAAAGGGTGTCATAAGGAGGAGGGAGAAAACTTGTTCACCTTAGCCTCTAAGGAAAGAACAAGAAGCAATGGGCTTAAACTGCGGCAAGGGAGGTTTAGGTTGGACATTAGGAAAAAGTTCCTAACTGTCAGGGTGATTAAACACTGGAATAAATGGCCTAGGGAGGTTGTGGAATCTCCATCTCTGGCGATATTTAAGAGTAGGTTAGATAAATGTCTATGCAGGATGGTCTAGACATTTTGTATTTAGTATTTTGTCCTGCCATGAGGGCAGGGGACTGGACTTGATGACCTCTCGAGGTCCCTTCCAGTCCTAGAATCTATGAATCTATAAGGTGATAAGAAATAGCCAGCATGGATTTATCAAGAACAAATCGTGTCAAACCGGCCCTTGATAGCTACTCTAAGGTGAGTGCATAACTGGTTGGAAAACTGTTCCCAGAGAGTAGTTATCAGTGGTTCGCAGTCAGGCTAGAAGGGCATAACGAGTGGGGTCCCACAGGGCTCAGTTCTGGGTCCGGTTTTGTTCAATATCTTCATCAGTGATTTAGATCGTGGCATAGAGAGTACAGTTACAAAGTTTGCAGAGGACGCAAAGTGGGAGGGGTTGCCAGTGCTTTGGAGTATAGCATGAACTTTCAAAATGATCTGGACAAACTGGAGAAATGGTCTGAGGTAAATAGGATGAAATTCAATAAGAACAAATGCAAAGTGCTCCACGTAGGAAGGAACAATCGGCTGCACACATACAGAATGGGAAATGACTGCCTAGGAAGGAGCACTGCGGAAAAGGATCCAAGGGTCATAGTGGACCACAAACTAAATAAGAGTCAACAGTGTAATGCTGTTGCAAAAAAGCCAACATCATTCTGGGATGTATTAGTAGGAGTGTTGAAATCAAGACACGAGAAGTCATTCTTCCACTCTACTCCACGCTGATAAGGCCTCAACTGGATTATTGTGTCCAGTCCTGGGCATCACATTTCTGGAAAGATGCGGACAAATTGGAGAAAGTCCAGAGAAGAGCAACAAAAATGATTAAAGTCTAGAAAACTTTAATCAGATTGAAAGAATTGGATTTGTTTAGTCTGGAGAAGAGAAGACTGAGAGGGGACATAACAGTTTTCAAGTACCTAAAAGGTTGTTACAAGGAGGAGGGAGAAAAATTATTCTCCTTAACCTCTCATGATAGGACAAGAAGCAGCGGGCTAAAATTGCAGCAAGAGAGGTTTAGGTTAGACATTAGGAAAAACTTCCTAACAGTCAGGGTGGTTCAGCACTGGAATAAATTGCCTAGGGAGCTTGTGGAATCTCCATCATTGGAGATTTTTAAGAGCAGGTTAGACAAACACCTGTCAGAGATGATCTATATAGTACTTAGTCTTGCCTTGAGTGCAGGCGACTGGACTCGATGACCTCTTGGGGTCCTTCCAGTCCTATGATTCTATGATTGGATGATCCAAAGGTCTCTTCTCGCCTTAACATCTACAAATCTCTGCAAAACTAAGTGTGGCACATTGAGCAGCCTCTGATGTTTTCATGTGTCGCCTGCTTGATCTCCAGAACTAACACTGAGTGAGGGGGGGTGGGGGTATGACACAGCGGGAGCAGTTCAAACATGCAAAAGGGCTGGCCAGGGCAGTGACATCACACTGGCCTTTTACAGGACCTCGGCTGATTGGTCAAAGGCGGTTGGGAGGCGGTGACCTCACAGAGAGTCTATGACAACGGGCAGGTAAAGAGGCTGCAGGGTGGGGGAAATGGCTTTGCTGCAGGGAGTCTCCTTCTCAAGGTCTCCCCTTGAGGACTGTGAGAGAATACAGGGTCATGCCTGTGAGCACGAGGAGGAGCCTCCTTGGGGTTTTCCCCTTTCCCACTGCTAATTTAGTGAGAAGACAGACGTCCCTGTGGAGCAGGTAAGAGCCTCAGAGAGGTTTGGTACCTAGGGAGCCTGACCCACCTGGTGCTGGCCAAATTCAAGGCATGGAAAAAACTAGATTAAGGTGAGAGCATTTCCCCCGCACGCACCTTAAGCCATTGTCCCTCAGAATTCCTGGGGACATTGGGGTTCATCATCTAGCCCTCGTTGCGTTGTGGGACGCCCTCACAAAGCGATGGGGCAGGAAGGCTGCTCGGAGAGTGATCCCCCCCCAGGTGACCTGAGCCATCCCAGGGCAGGCCATCCTTTCTGTCGTGGGGTGCCCCAGACTGGGCCATCTAGCAGCCACAGGAGAAATCGCCAGCTTGTGGACCCGTGTGCACTGGTGGTTTGGTTAATATGGAAAGCTGGAGCCTGGCCAAGATCCTGCTCCTTATATTTAGCTTCTAGACTTCCTCGTGCATCCAGTGGGAGAGGACGGCTTTCAAGGTCCTGGCTTGGAGCCTTGCTAATGGTCGTGTGTTCCATGGATCCACTGCTACATGGCATGAAAAGAGTCCCCGGGTGGGTGAGTACTGCAGGATTTTGTCTCTGCAGACCTAGCTCATGTTCCTGTCTCCCTGGCTGGCCCATGAGTGTCTGAGAGGGGAGCTGGTGGGTTGGTGAGTGGGCAGGACACACCCAGCGAATTGCCTGAGCAGATCTTTGTGGGAATCCCAGAAAGGGGATGGGGTTTGCCCCATGCCACCACAAGTCGGGAAGCAGACTCCCCGTCCTCTTCCAGGGGCCTATTAGGTGCAGCCACATTGTCCTTGTCGTGCTGCAGTTTGACTTCCCCTTGGAACAAACCCACGGGCTGCAGCTGCCAGACCCAGTGACTAGAGACATCCCTAAGGGGAGGGGAATAGACCTTTGGTCTGTCAACTCCAAAAGCCCCAGGCCCTAAGCCATAGGTGGTGAGTTATATGGGCCCATGGTGCTGGGCACCAGGGATATTCCTGGCCCAGGGGCCTGGCTCCAGCAAAGTTGGGGACCAGGTCTCTCCCCCGGCCCCACCTGCCACCCCTGCACATCCCCCAGCCCTGCCAGCCGCCCCTGGGCGATTGAAAATGGCCCCACTGCCACCACCGGCAGGACAGCAGGCCTGAGCGGCTTCCTGCGCGCTCGCTCCACGTGTCTGGTGCCATGTCCCTGTGGCCTGGAGGGGGTGGGAGGCTGTGTCTCCGCATGCTGCCTCTGCCCCAAATCTCCTGTGGCCAATGAAATGTTGCGGGGGCGATGGGGACAGGAGCTCATGGAGAACTCCTGGCCTGCCCCGCCTAGGAACCGCTGCCGGAGGGGAGCCCCAGGTAAGCACCGAACCCCTCGACCCCTTCCAGATCCTGCACCCACACCCCTACCCACACACACCCTCCTGTCCCCAAATTCCCTCCTGCACACCCACCCCGTCTAGCCCCCAAACTCCCTCCCAGAGCTCACACCCCTCACTCCCTCCACCACACCCACCTCTTGCCCCAGCCAAGAGCCTGCATCCAGCTCCCAAATTCCCTTCCAGAGCCTGCACCTCTCACCCCCCTGGACCCCAATCCCCTGCCCAGCTCAGAGCCTGCACCCAAACTCCCTCCCAGAGCCTGCACCCAAGACACCCTCCCCCACCCAAACTTCCTCCCAGAGCCTGACCCCTCACCCCCATACACCCAAACTCCCTCCCAGATCCTGCACCCCAGAGCCCCACCCAAACCCAAAGCCTTAGGCAGGTGGGTGGAGAGGTGGGGGGAATTTGGAGGGGCAGGTTCTGGACGGCAACCAAAATTTCTACAAACCTGCCGCCCTTGGGCGTTATTAGCACCACGCTCTCACCAGCTGAGCTAGCCGGCCCCCAGAAAACAGCCTGCCAAGCGGCCCTTTCGGAAAGGAGCCATGGGCAGCCGCAGGGTCGTTTTGTCCTCTGGAATGAGACAGGTGGCTGATGACATCTACTTGTGTGCAGTGGAATTAGCTCAAGTGGTTGAGCACTCACTTTGCATGCGAGAAGCAGTGGGATCAATGACCCCATTCTCCAGTGGCAGGAGTGTTCCCATCCTCTGCCTTCCTTTTAAAAGTACTGCCAAGCAGGAGACTAAGCGCCTCCAGTGGACCCCTCCCTCTCCCTACTTGACCTGCCATAACAGTCCAGAGAATTTTACCCAGTGAGTCCTAGATGGACCCCAGCACCGTACGGTTGAACTAGGACAGATCACTCAGAAAGTCATTGAGTTTGGATGTAAAGATGTGAAATGCTATGGGGGCAGGGGAGGGAACTGGCCTGTCTTTCAAGCTTAAATTCTGCAATTTCTACACCTAAGCATGAAACTCAGGTCTGCACTGGCAACGAATTAAGCCCAGGCCTGCTGTACGGGAGACAAGAATTCTCCCGCAGACCCAGAACGTGTGCAAAATATAACAAAGTGACTGTGCACTATGGGCCCTGCCTGCTGCCAGAGCCCCTCTGCTCCAGGGCACAGCGGGGTGGCTGATGCTCCCAGGAGCTCTCTGCTTCTGGTCAGAAGGGAATTCTTTGGGCATTCAGTCATTAATGATATAGGGATTAATGGGGTCAAATTACATGATGTGCCCTGTGGCTTTAAGGCATTGGAGAACTGCTGAAGAGGTTAAAGACCACAGAGGTGGGTAGCTGGGTGTGGGGCCTCCAAAGTTATTGTGCTCTGGTGAGACTGAGCAGTTGTGGGGACTGTGCAAGCTGTGGTGTTTACATGCACATAGAAAATGTAATAAAACCCCATTTTTAAAACCACCCATGTCTGGGAATGGAAGAGAAGCTCTTTGAAATAAGTGTCCCCTTCACACTCTTCAAGATCACTGGCTCCAACACTCAACTGCCTGAGGGAACTCAGTGGTGGTGCATTTGATGGCGAATCAAGAGGTTTCTGGTTCAAATCCAGCTGCTCTCTTAAATGTCCTCTTTTTCAATTGAACTATATTTTCATATCCATCTCCTGTATGTTCAGGAGTTCCGCTGAACGGGGACGTGAAATGAATTTAATCATTCAACATTTTTCCTGTTAAAATGTACAAACACTGAGCAAACCTGTCCATCAGACTGAAATCCGTTCCGGTCCTCTGAGGCGCTAGTTTGTTTTCATTCTTTAAACAAAGATAGACTATGACTGTACATTTGCAGGTCCTTGTTCTCCACGAGCGATGCTGTGCAGAAGAACAAGAACCACATCCAGCTGGGGCTCAGGAGTTAGCAGAGATCAGCAGCACCTTGGCTCCTTCCCAGTCAGCCAGCAGGAGATGGGCCCCAGGCAAGGCACAAGAACCAGCCCATGGCTCTGAGGAGGAAAATAGCCCCCAAGAAGCTGGCTAGAGCTGCCAGGATCCCCAGAAAGGCCACCATGCCCATGTGCAGGAATAGTCCTAAGAAAGTGGAGGCTGCAGCAGGGACAAAAAAGGAAGAAAAAAACCCCCCAAAAGGTCAAAGCTGCCAAGCCTCAGAAGGTGGTCAAGAGCCCGCCGGGAAGCAAGACAGGGGAGAGAAAGGCTAAACCTAACCTCAAAGCCAGGTGGCTCTGAGAAAGAAGTGGCCCTGAGAAAGAAGTGAAGCGATTTCCATGGGGATAACTCCTGTTCCCCAAATGCTCTTTGAAGACTGACCATGGACCTCCCAGAAAGAGCCAGATCCCACAGGACAAACAGCCCCACGGAGAGCAAAGTGAGGTGGTGGCAGTGAGGGGTGTGCGAGAGGAGGGTGTTTCTCTTACACAGAGGAAGTGTTGTGCTTTGCAAAGCACCTTCCAGGTGAATGCGGCACTGAGAGGGGATCTGCCCATCGCTCGTACGTGAGTCTGTGATCTGCTTCTGCTGTCTGAGAGGGACACTCGCTAGCTGAGGCAGAGCTACGCAGCACATCTGTGATGAGGACAGGTTACAACTGCTGGGTTCAATGACAGAGGAGGTCGGGGAGGTTGTGGAAGGAGAATGGCAGCACCACACAGGGTCATAATACTCAGACAGGGGCCTGACTTTCACTTCCCCTTTGTTTTCCATCACTCATTCCCTAACAGCCCCTCCACCCACCCAAAGTCACAGCCTTCTCCATGTCCCACACACACTCCATTGGCTCCAGCCTCTCTGGGACACCCCCAGCTGGGAACTTGTCTCTGCATCACCCCAGCAGGGAAGAAGAGGGGCTGAAGGAGGACAAGAGACAGGTGGGGCTAGACAGGAATGGAAGAGACACTTCCTCCTCCACCTCCTCCTCTTAAGAGACACCTTAAGCTCACCCTTGAGAAGCTCCAGACCCAGGTGGTTTAAACCAGTCACCTTCCCAGTGGAGGGAAGCTGCGATGGTGAGTTTGAGCTTTACCTGGAGCACTGGCTGGTTTCTTTAAGCAAATGGCGTCTGCCATTCATCCTGCCCTGTGGAAAATACAATTCCAGCTCAGAAGAGCTTCCAAGTTTGCAGCCAAATACTTTTCAATAACCCTCCCCGCCCCCAACCCATGCATTTGAAAGGCCCCTGCTTGTTCTGTCCTCCAGCCATGTGTGCTTGGGCCTTTGGGTTAGTTAGTATGATTCCCCACAATTGCCTCAAACCCATTTTTAAAAACACATCACATTATGCACAGTAAATAAAAAACTTTTTAGTGTGAAACAAACCAAATACTTTTTAAAAACCCTACAACCTATGCCTTGCCCAGACCTCTCTCACACTCAAATCAGCAGCTTTACAAACACACCAAACCAAGTTTGCCTCCATATACTTTTCAATACCCCCCCCCCCCAATGCATTTAAAAGTCAGTTGCAAAAAAGTTCCCTTTCACTAAGGGATCATGTGTTGCAGGCACATGCTTGTTCTGTTCCCCCAATGTGTGTTTGGGCCTTCAGGTTAAAGAACAAGCAAAAATGTTAGTTACTATTACCACCAAATCCCTATACAAACTGTGCAATACTTAAAGTTTTTTAAAACAGTATTAAGCACAACTATAGTTAAAATGTTTTTTACCTTGGTCTGGTGGTGAACTGCAGCTTAAAGTTACTGGTTCCATGAGAAGCAGATCACGCTGCAATAAAGATAGGCACCATTATTTTCCTAAAAAAGCCTGGGCAAAGAGTGGCATTATACAGTATATCGTTTCAGAGTTCAAGCCAGCAAGTCGTACCTCTGTCTGCCGTCCAGCAGCCTTTCAAGAAAGTTTCTGTTGAAAAGGTCTCCAACAGACCTGAGGTTTTTATACCATCTTCGCCCATTGTTTCAAACAGCCTTCAGCATAGTAGCTAGCAGGTTAATTTAATCCCCACAGCTCTGAACTAATAGATCCTGAAGGACTTTAGGCACCCCTCTCATAGCACACCCTGTAGTGATCTGGGGTGGGGGAACCAAGCTGTCTGCACAACAGGGCTTTTTTTTTTCTTTTTTCTTTTTTTCTGTAAGTTAAAATAAATTTTTCTGTGGGGCCTTCTTACAGTATTGAACAGTACCCATTTCCAAGCGGGGGGGCCCTTTGCAGATATCAATGAATGTCTTGGGGCTTGAGTTGTTTTTTTTTAAACACGTTTCTTTCATGCATAAGTTTGGGGTGGGGTGTTTTCCAGAAAGAATGACCCATAGCATTAAACCAACTCCAGGGCCATATTTAATCTGTCCAATAGTGTTCCACCAACCCCTGGGGTCATATTGAAACTGTCCAATTGAGTTCTGCCAACTCCGGCAGTTATATTTAAACTGTCCAATAGCAGTTTAAACTGCGAATTCCTGAGCTTTTATTTCATTTCATATTAATCAGAACTCACCATCCACCCCACCCACCCCCATCAAATTTAACCCTATGGCAACAAGGGTAAGTAATCGCAGTCACCCTGGCTATTCAGTGAGGGGGTGGGTGTTAAACCCACTCAGTTCAACAGGATAAGTCAACTCTATTGTACTCAAACACAGGTCTGAACAACCTGTTTGTTTTATTGTAAGCACATTTCTTAGGATTTTTCCCCCCACCCACAACATACATTTCAGCTTTTTGCTGTAAATGGGTCACTTTTACACACAAAACCCACAAGCGCTAGGTTCTCACAAACAATTGATTTTTTATTTAAAAGACATACAGCTCCTTGAAAGCAAACCAAGATGCTTCATGAAAACTTTTAGCTCATTTAAGGGCCAAAGGCCTTCGAACAGAAACACAGATAGTCACAAAGCCCTTTTCAATAGTTTTTTTTTTTAATTTACAGCTACCAAGTTTTCTATCGCGTGTTTGTCCCCTCACCATTCTCTAACTGAATCTTTTTAGATTCCTTACAAATAGTCTTGTCCTTAAGCAGGGATCTGTAACTTTTTGTGCAGACTAGACGGCCAATACCACGCCGTGTCGTGGAAAAACGACTCCGCGTTGTGCTTGGCTCAGAATCACCCGAGGCCCCTTTATTACGAGCATGCGGTGGGGGGACCAGCGAGCTGGCGTCCCCCGAATAGAGATTTGTCAACAGGTTTTATAGCAAAAAAACACAATTAGTGATACACATGTCCTTGTTCACATGATTGCCATAACTGGAGAAATGCTGTGCAATTGAGTGGAGACCCTGACTGTGTTTTAAAGAAAATGAACCTGAAGCTGCCTGCAATTTTTCCACTCCAGCTGTAAGCAGGTTAATTTCTTTAAAACACGGTCAGGGGCTCCACTGAACTGCACAGCATTGATCAAGGTCCCCCCCTTTGCGCTGAATGTTCTTGGCTTAGGCACAGACATTGCACAGCATAACCTCTGGCAATAACGGTGTTTAATCAGCTTTTCAAACCCAGCTCAGCACATAGGCCCTGGAGCTTGCGGTTGATATCCACTGAAGTCCAAGTCACCCAGTCATGGGGCCGTTGGACTGGTGCACCTATGACATGGCCCTCTCAATCTCCACAAAGCTTTTCCCTAAGGCAGTGCTTAAGGGCAGCATAAACAGCAACGCGTACAATAGTCCGCATGACTTTTTTACGCTCACGATGTGGCACTGGCCCAGTTAGTTCTATGCCAAGCCTCCTCCGAAACACCTCATGGCCATCATCCTCAGAGTCCTCTTCAACAATTTGTATCGGCATTGAGCAAAACCAAGGTGGGCTCGGTTCATCTTCCCTGCTTGATGCAACGCTGTCCAGGGCTTCCAGGCCGTCTAGAAAGGCATTGTCGAGCTGTTGAGAGATTTTCAGAACAGAAACAGTGTAAGCGCCCCACTGCTTGTTTTCAGATTTACACAACCCCCGGTTCCTTACCCATTAAGAAGCGCGATTGCTTCTTAATCATTCATTTACGTGTGTGATGTCTTTTCCGTTCACCTTGTCCACTGGTGACTCCCCCGAGCCTCAATCACATTCCACCTCTAAGGGGGTGGACAAAGAGAGGCCACCATGCTCATTGGGGTGTCTCACAAGCGGTTGCATTTTGGGTTCTGGTTCCGGTTTATCCATCTATGGTTGGGCCGAATGGCTCCCCTCGGTCGCTCCCTCCTCCTCCTCTTCAGGACTGTCGCTGATGTAGCGCTTTCTCCATGGATGGTCAAAGACCCTCGGGGCTAAGACAGAGTCTGAAGTTCTCATGGGGGTGGTGAAGGAGTCTATGTTTCCTCTCAGCAGCCTTTCCACAATTTCTAAAAGATGTGTCCTTGTTAAGAGATGGCCTCGTCTGTCCCGTGCTGGGCCTTATGGGGTAATAGTGCTGCACTCTGATTGGCAGAGGTCCTTGGGAGGAGTTCTTAGTGGGGTCATACGGCCCACTCCCGGACGGTCACCCTGCCCCGGAATTCTCCCTGATTGGTCAAAATCTCCTCTTAGGGCAGTCCTATCGGGTCAAAACCCATCCTAATTGGTAGATGGTGGACAGAGGAGTTCTTAGAGGGGTCACACGACCCACTTCTGGATGGGTCACCCCACCTCGGAACTCACCCTGATTGGTCAAATCTCCTCTCAGGGTGGTCCTTCTGGGATGAAACCCAACCTGATTGGTAGAGAGTGATGGGAGGAGTTCTTAGAGGGGTCACATGACACACCTTACTTCCAGTCACGTGGCCACCTTGACCCCGGAGTTAAAACCTCCCATGCGGTGGGACTTCCGGTGACAGGGGGAGGGACTAAGAGGTCAACGGGTAGGGCTTGGGAGTGTCAAGGGGAGGGGTTAGGGTTTGATGGATGGTGGCGTTCCTGATAAATATCAAGATTACATGGATACCTTAGAAAGAAATGTGGACACGTTACCCCTGGACCGGGACTATGACTGCCCTATTGACCTACCACCTTGGCTGAAAGTTGTTTTTCTCTGTATTTACGCATTGTTGGGACCAGAATTAGTGGATCTCCCTGCGTAGAAGTCATGAAAACCAGTCCTAAGAGCAAGTATCAGAGGGGTAGCCGTGTTAGTCTGGATCTGTAAAAGCAGCAAAGAATCCTGTGGCACCTTATAGACTAACAGACGTTTTGCAGCATGAGCTTTCGTGGGTGAATACCCACTTCGTCGGATCCGACAAAGTAGGTATTCACCCACGAAAGCTCATGCTGCAAAACGTCTGTTAGTTTATAAGGTGCCACAGGATTCTTTGCAGTCCTAAGAGCAGGCCCTTTTTGGGAAGAAGAAATGTGGGACTCTGCTATGCCTCTCTTTAGACACTCAGCTCCTGAACAAAGTGATCATTTGAAACCATTACCCACTGCTGTGAATCCCACAATTGTTGGCTCACAGGAAATCTGCAAAGGTTTTCATCAAACTTCATCTGCAAGGATTTCCAATCTAACGCTCGTTTGGGCAAGGGACAAATAGAAGACAGATTTCAAAACACACTATGGACATTTTAACTGTCTGATATGCTATTTGAGCTAATTAACGGTCCCCTGACCTTGCCACACTTCATCAGTGATGTATTTGGGGACAGTGTCATCTATTCGGGTGACATACATCTCTTTTTGGAGAACTCAGAGCAGCACGCGCAGCACATCCGAACCTGGAGAGGTTTCGGCAGCATGGTCTCAACACAGAATTGGAAAAGCGGAACCTCCAGCCAACTCTCCACAGAGTTTTGGGGGTACATCCTCGCCCCAGAAGATGTTACCATTGATCCAAATAAGGTGGAAGCCATTCATAAATGGGGCGAAGTTGGAAGTCCTCAAGAAGTGCAGCGCTTCCTAGACTTCACTCATCCTGTGAAATCGAGACGTGCTGGCTCTCAGTGATGCTTAGACGGAAAACCACACACCCCACACAGAGGTTGGAACCACCCACTTCCAGGTTGTCCTGAGGAGCCATGATTTCTCCAGGAGCTGGGTAAAGGGCACAGGGATCAGCCTCTCAAAGGTAGGGGAGGGTCATGTGAGGAGAGGGTCTAAGAGAGGAGGAGCGTGGGCTAGGCTCTGTATTTGGGCTTGGCAGGGATCGAGAGAAGGGAGAGGGCTGTTAGAGGGCAATGCGAGGTGCGAGGGGGGTCGGAGATGGGGGCAAGGCCTGAAAAGTTCAGCTACTTCAGATCAACTGTGCCAGAGAATCACTGGTTGAAGTGACTGAAAGCTCTGAACTCGGGCTGGCCAAAATCCTCCTCCTCAGATGGGAACATCCCAAAAGTCTGCAGAAGCTCAGCCTCTGAGGTGAACGTTGTGGCCCTAACCTCTCTCTGCTCTGTACCTCACAGGATTCCAGCTGGCTGTTCCAATCCAGGAGGAAAACTGAGCCACCGGAGTCTCCCAGCACTTGTGCAGTGAAGTGCCACTTAACCCCGCTGTGATGCACAGACATTGTCCTGGCTGTCTGCACAGGGCTGAATTTCACCCCTTCAGAGTGTAAGGAAATAATTGGCTGAAAGCCTTTTTATTTTTGGACATCTGTATAGTGGGAAAGAAACGTGGGGATTTTTAACCTGTTTCGCTCCCATGCCTGGTGCTTCAATGATGCAGAGACGTGCTGATGCATTGGTTGATTTCCCCACCTTTTAATCTACTCTCTTCTTCTCATTTAACAGGTATTCTAAGGCCCCCCCGTGCATCATATGGGGGTGCAGATTGCATCAGATCTGCACCTGAATAAATAATAGGGAATGAAATATGCAGACACTAAAGTCCTGCAGCCAAATTCTCAGAAACCTTCCTCTTCAATGTAGGATCAGGATTTTGGTTTGAACTGATTTTTTTTTTAAAAGTGCTAAGCAGATGCTACACTGTAAGAAGAGGCAACAGAATCAAAAACTGAAAGATTGTTACTAAAACCAATGAAGAGCTGCAGAGAGTGGAGACCCGGCAAAGCAAACAAATGAATCCTGTGAGTAACTAACCTGAAAGCAAATGGGGAAGAAAATCTCATCTAGGTAATTGTGGCTCTTGGGACAAAAATTGGGTTCCTGGTACGTAGCCTGGCTGAGATCATCCCTTTTCCCTGGGATTCAAATGTCATTCTCTGTGTGGTGTCCTTATTTTATTCCTAGGAAAAGGATCCCCAAAGGAGGTGTAAGGATCCGGGACTCCAGTGTCCACCAGAAGCTTCAGCCACCTTCACAGGTAGAAGTCACTGGCTTTCCTACAATGCCACTAGTGCTCTTCCTGCTCTCCAGGTCTGCTCCCCCCAGCAGGACAGAGACACCCCTTAACTCCCTGAGTCCTGATTTCCTGCCATTCAAAGGGCTGAGGGTTTGCATTGCCCCCACCCCAACCATCAGAGACTTTTCCTATGGGAATCTCCCTAGAGCAGGGAAGAAATCTGTTCTTCCATTAGAACCAGTCTGCTCAGTAAATCCACCCACACTGACCTCATCTCAGCTACTTTGTTTATCCGAGATTAGTGGTATCTTTGGAAAACCCTTAGCGTGTCGGGGTGTGAGGTGGAGCAGGGGATGCAGGAGCACCAGCAGATTCCCCTGAAGAATACCACCCTGTCTTTCTCTGGTCATGTTAGAGCTCACCGTCCATTGCGGAGGTGAAGACCGGATGAGAGCTGCTGGATTGACCTTGATGTGCCATGTCCTTGTATGGATGAAGGACCTCCATCTCAGGGATGGCCAGCAGCAGATGTAACACATGTGTCCAGGAATGGGCTAAATAACCTACATTGAGAGGTAAGTAAAATCGTGGCCACATGTAGACATCCCAGGAATTGGTGGGGATTGACCCAGGGTCCTTCAGCACAAGCCTCTCTCACTCACTGTCAACAAATCCAGCTCCACTCACTAGACCACACCCCATTGCAGAGCCCCAGATCCCAGGAGCCCTGATTCTCAGACCCAGGCCTCACATCACAAGACCAAACCTCCTCCCATTCTGGGCGCTGTAGAAGGGACCATTGGCAAAAAAACCCTCTACATTCCCCCTGTCAGAGACTGCGGCCATGGGTGACAAGTGAATGAGCTGAGATCTCCCCTGTGGGAATCCGAGGGGCTGCACATTTGGGGTTTCACAGGGACGGCGTCTGGCAGCCATTGACAGAGTGTTCCTGGGAGGAGCTTTTCCGTCTCTAACAAAGGGTTTCTGTTCCCCCAGATCTCAGCCGCTCAGCAGAATGCGGGAGAGCTGAGTGCTGATGGGCTAGAGGGGCCCCAGGAGTCGCCGTGCAGCAGGGGCAGGGTGTGCAGTCATCATGGGCCAAACCCTGCGCTCCAGACAACCCAGGCTGTTTCCCTGGATTGCAATGGGGACTTTAGCTTGGGGAATCGGTTGCTGGTGCCTATGTCCACAGCTGGGATGTTTTCATGAGGCTACTCAATGGTCCACGAGAGAGAGGAGGAGCCTCTTATGTACCTCCCGAGCACCTGCTGGTGCCTGGACTGATTAACAGCAGCTTATCAGGGAGCTTCCTGTTTCCTGCTGCTTCCCTGAACCCGCTTGAGGAGAACAGACAGTCAACTGAAGTAGTAGGAGCCGGTTAGGCCCTTAAGAGGCTGAGATCTTCCTTCACTCAGGCCCTGCTACCAGCCTGCTTATTTGTCCCCTTCAAGTGAGTGTTGAGAGCCACTCTAGCTGGCACAGAACAGCAGTCATGAGTGAAAGAAGAAAACGCCCCCCTGGGGCAACATTCAGAAAAAGAAAGAAAGCAAAGGAAGCTTTTCTATCTAAGCAGGAAGGAGCTCTCCTGAGATACAGAGACACACATGTTTACGCTGAGCCTTCCGGCCCCAATGAGGATGTGAGTGGTGAGTAGATGCCTGATCTTCCAGTTAGTCAGAGTGCAGGTGACCTGACAGCTACTGCAGCATCCATATCTCCATCTCAAATTGATGTAACCATGCACATTCCTGAAGAAAAGTGTAGTTCAGAGAAGAGTGTGGTGGAGGCACAAGAAACAGCTGCTGCTGAGTTTAGTTCCTTAAATCTAGATGATCCAGGACTGTGGACCCACTTGAGCAATAGCCTGAAGGACTTCCTTGTACTGCATGGGCCACAGCAGGTGAAAAACCTCACGTTCCCCAAAGACAATGAAAATAGAAGTTTCCATCCAACACATTCCTGGGGTGAAATCCCCAATGGTGACAAAGTGGAGAGGCCATGGCTTAGGTACTCAAAACCCCAGAATGCTGCATACTGGTTTTGTTGCAAACTCCTCCAGTCTAATGTTCCAGCCACATTGTGTTCTACAGGAACAAAGGACTGGAAAAATCTGGCTAGAAATGTGGCATGCCATGAGAGGGCAGCAAATCACCAGAGAGCATTCCATAGGTGGAAGCAGCAAAGAATCCTGTGGCACCTTATAGACTAACAGACGTTTTGCTGCATGAGCTTTCGTGGGTGAATACCCACTTCTTCGGATGCAAGCAGAGGTGGAAAGAACTTGAGAGGAGCCTAAGATTAAAGGCCACCATAGATGATCAGCATGAAGAGAAGATTGCATCAGAGTTCTGAAAAGGCTCTTTGCCATTGTGAGAGGGCTTGCTACCCAAAACCTAGCACTGCGTGGCACTTCAGATCAGCTGCATGTGCCAAACAATGGAAACTTCTGCATAGAACATCCTCAATGCACAAGTTCCCCAATCCACATAATTCATAATAATTCATAATAAACAAATGACTATTCATCAAAAGAAAGAAAGAACATCCTAGTTCTTACATCTCCTGCTTTCTTTGTATGTGTCAGTCTTCCTTAGATCAGAGGGGCTTTGTATCAGGGCATGTCCTTACTTTCTCTGTCTTGTAAAGTGCACACTATTGACACTGACTGGATAAATAATGGAGACATTACAAAAAAAAACCCCAACCCTTTGTCATAAAGACTGTTCTCCTCAGTAAAGCAAACTATAAACATTAGGAAATGCACAGAGGACTGAATTGAGGGTGCCAGGGCAACACTTCTTTGGACGTTTGCTAACCTGAGAATGCTTCACTATGTAACCTTTCCATCCTGTTTAGGAAACTTGACTTTGTATTTCCTAATGATTGTATTGATGAAAGCAAACGTAAGTAAGCAGTGATGAGCTGCCAAAATACTAACAACCGGTTCCCTCCTCCTCAGCCCATGAGGGGTCATGCCCCCCCCGGGGGATTCCTGCCCCATCCAACCCCCCCATGTTCCTTGACAGCCCCCCCCCGGACCCGTGCCCTATCTACCCCCCTTCACTGTCCTCTGACTGCCCTTTGCCACCCCATCTAACCCCTTCTCTCATTCCTGATGGCACCCAGGGACCCCTGCACCATCCAACCACCCCTTCTCTCTGTCCCCTGACTGTCCCTGGAATCCCTACCCCTAACTGCCCCCCACCGCCCATCCAACCCCTGCTCCTTCCTGACTGCCCCCCGGGACCCTTGCCCCCGTTCAATCCCCCTGTTCCCTGCCCTCTGACTGCCCTGACACTAATCTACCCCCCCAACTCCCCTGCCCTCTTCCAACACCCTCTCCCTGCTCCCTTACCGTGCTACCTGGAGGTGGGGGCCCAGATGGGCTGGGGCTGGGACCGGAACCACCAAGCCAAGGTCGGGCCGGGCAGGAGCCGCGCCGCCTGGCTGAGGTCGGGGCCAGACCCAGGGGCTGGGCAACAGCTACGCCGCCCGGCGGGACCCGGGGGCCAGACCTGGGGACTGGGCAGGAGCCGCGCCGCCCGCCCGGACCCGGGGGCCAGACCTGGTGGCAGGAACCGCGCCTCCCACCCAGACCCGGGGGCCGGACCCGGCGGCGGCCGGGCAGGAACCGCGCCGCCCGGCCGAGGTCGCAGCTGGACCCTGGAGGCAGGAGCTGTGCCGCCCGACCCCAGAGTCTTGCCAGGACCTCCCCGAGTGGCGCGCCGCCTGGAGCCCTCCTCCCGCTGGCGCCCCCGCCCCCGGCCCCGGTCCCGGCCCCAGCTCACCTGGTGGAAGCCGCTGCTTCCTTCTCAGCCCTCCCAGGCTTCCCGCGCAAACAGCTGATTCACGGGAAGCTGGGGAGGGGGAGGAGAAGCCGGAGGAGCTTCAGAAGAGGAGGCGCAGTGAGGTGAGCTGGGGCTGGGGGAAGGGTAGGGAGCTGCTAGAGTTTTAGTTAAATTTAAAAGCCCTTTTGGAATTAGTTGTCCCTCCAGGAACAACCGGTTCTAAAGGGGCTTCTAAATTTAACAACCGGTTCGTGCGAACCGGTGCGAACCGGCTGCAGCTCACCACTGTAAGTAAGGTTAAATGAAGAGTTTTTGTTTGTTAATTTCCTTTGGTTTTTTTGTAATAGAAAGAAAATCTTTTATCTCTGTGCTGTGTAACGGGGTGACCCCCCGCTCCAGCCTGGAAGGGGTTGGAAAAGCCCTGCAGAGGGCTGGGGCTGGGCAAGATAAAACCCTGGCTGATTGGAGGAAGTGGCTGCAGCTGGGGCCACACCCCAAACTGAGCAACAGGGCCTTCTAAGAAGGCCAGGGAAGCCAGAAGGATCAGTCTCTCTCTGTTTGTAGCGGAAGATGGGCCTGGCTGCAGGGAGCTAGAGACAGGGTACCTGATTGGAGCAGGGCCTAGCAGAAGGCCAAGAGGTCCTGGGAGTTGCTGAGTGCAGCCCAGGGGTAGGCCAAGGCAGCAGGTCGAAACCCTCCTTGCCAGTGCTGAATGGCTGATACTGCAGTCTGCCCCAGGGCACGGGGGTGAGACGATGACTGGCAGTAGCCGTATACTGAGGTGAGGTGGGGATAGTGGATGGGGGGTTCCCTGGGCAGAGTAGACCCTGAGAGAAAGGGGTTACTGCCAGGGGGCAGCACCTCAGCTAAAGGGGCACCGGGTCTAGGGAGGGGCACGGGGGCCAGGGGCCAGGCGGATCACCGGCCTGCAAAGGGCGCTCCGGAGCTGGAACGAGCTGATTCCCAGAAGTCACCAGCAGGAGGTGCCGTGAAGGTGAGTCCGCATCTCTACAAGCTGTTAAACAGTGAAGCTCTTACTCATGCGTTGGTTCAGTCTATATTTTATTGCCATGGTTATCTTTGTGAAAATCCCACTTTACCACTCAGGGCTGTGCTGATCAGAGAATTGAAAGTAATGAAATTATTAAGACAAAACACATTTTATGCAACTTCAGGGTCAGTGAACGTTCTCAGCTATAACCCTCAATGTGCAAGAAGCAGAGAAACAATATCCAAGAAAAAGAGCTGGAATTTTTCATCTTGTTTTCACCTAGGTCTTATTGAGTAAAGTAGCAAACACCTGCCCTTTGCGAAGGAACACAGCACCGTACCGCAGGACAAACCCCACTGAGCAGAGCAGGGGCCACTCATTCTTCTCTTCTGCAGACTAAACAATCCCAGTTCCCTCAGCCTGTCCTCATAAGTCATGTGCTCCAGCCCCATAATCATTTTTGTTGCCCTCCGCTGGACTCTTTCCAATTTTTTCACGTCCCTCGATCTGATGGCAATGCCCCTGCTTATACAGCCCAAAATGCCATTAGCCTTGGCAACAAGGTTTACACTGTTGACTCATATCCAGCTCTTGTCCACTGTAACCCCTCGGTGCTTTTCTGCAGAACTTCTGTCTAGCCATTCGGTCCCTAGTCTGTATCAATGCATGGCACTATTCTGTCCTAAGTGCAGGACTCTGCACATGTCCTTGTTGAAGCTCATCAGATTTCTTTTGGCCCAATCCTCCAATTTGTCTAGGTCACTCTGTATCCTACCCCTACCCTCCAGTGTATATACCACTCCTCCTAGTTTAGTGTCATCTTCAAACTTGCTGAGGGTGCAATCCACGCCATCCTCCAGATCATTAATGAAGATATTGAACAAAACCGGCCCCACGACCGACCCTTGGGGCACTCCGCTTGATACCAGCTGCCAACTAGACATGGAGCCATTGATCACTACGTGTTCAGCCCGACAATCTAGCCAGCTTTCTAGCCACCTTATAGTCCATTCATCCAGCCCATACTTCTTTAACTTGCTGGCAAGAATACTGTGGGAGACTGTATCAAAAGCTTTGCTAAAGTCAAGGAATAACATGCCCACTGCTTTCCCCTCATCCACAGATCTTGTCCTCCACCTGGTTCTCATAGTCACATGCTTCCACGGGCCACTTTCCTCACCCA
The DNA here is from genome assembly GCF_020497125.1 of Mauremys mutica. Lineage (NCBI taxonomy): Eukaryota > Metazoa > Chordata > Testudines > Geoemydidae > Mauremys > Mauremys mutica. The sequence continues at coordinate 33,937,877 of NC_059084.1, forward strand.
GCAGCCTCCCCTCAGAGTTCTCCAGTCCGACTTGTATCTGCGAGTCTTCACTTTTCCCTTCAGCCTCCTCTCTCCTTCCCCCCAGCCATCTGCTCAAATCCCCTTCAAACCTCAACCATAGTTTTCACCTGCATCTCCAAACCTTGGATCTTCCATCAGCCTTATCAGGTGGCACTTCATACAAATAAAGCTCTTTTCAGATACCTGTTCCAGGATAAGGTACATTCCACAGCTTCCACATCCAATCAGCTTCATTGTCGCTTTCCTTCCTGGGGTCTCTACCACTGCTGCCTCTGTCGCTGTCACAGCCTCCCACCTAAATGCCTGTCAAGGAGAAAAAGGGAAAACACACACACAAAACAAAACCAGAACACCACATACTCCCTTCCCCACACTCCCCTGACAAACTCTCACTCAAACTCCCCTGTGCCCACCTATGTTTGTGACTCCTGGACTCCTGTCCTGCTGGCTGAGTCCTCGTCTGCCTTTATAGGCCCCATAATCAGGGCTCTGCTGTGATCAAAAGCTCGGCTATTCTCAGAGCACACTGCCCCCTACCAGTCCCTGCAAACTAACACACACACACACACACACATACCCACACACACCACTCTCCTGGTGTTGGGAGGGGAACAGGAGAAAGGACAAACGAAGCAAGAGATGAAGAGAAAGGAGGGAGGGAGGGAGGGATGGACGGAGGAAAAGGTGAAACAAAAAGGACAAACCCTAATGTCTAAGGGACAAAATCTCAGGTGCGGATAAATTTCTGCCTGCTTAAGCTCGTGTTTTCCTTGCCTAGAATTCAACTGTCACCAGATGGATCAGACTGAAAAGGTTTCAAACCTCGAGGAGGCTCTTACCTTCTAAACAGGGACATCTGTTTTCTAGTAAAATCACTAAAAGGAAGGAGAAAACTCGAAAGAGGTTCCTCCTGGCGCTCCCGTACATAAACCCGAATACTCTCTTAGTCCTCAAAGAAACACCTCGAGAAGGAAACTTGCTGAAGCAAAGCCACGGGAGTCTCTGAGGTTTCCCTGGCCCCTCGCCCCTGTCCTGCCTGGCTGATGTCAGCATCTCTCTGTGAGGTCACCACCTCCCCACCACCTTTGACCAATAGCCTGAGGTCCTGCAAAAGGCCTTTGTGATGTCACTGCCACACCCCTCCCTTGCTGTGCTAATGTCCTGCCCCTGGCCAGGCACTTTGGAGGTTTGAGCTACTTCCTGTGGATCACCCCACTCAAGGAGTGTTCATTCTAGGAAGCAAGCCGGCTAGACAGTAAAACATCAGACGCTGCTCCCAATGCGCCACTCAGTTTTTCAGAAATTGGTCAACTTGATGGCCAGAAGAGATCATTAGAGCATCTAATCTGACCCTCTGCATATCACAGGCCTCCTGTATGACACAATAGCTTCTTTTGGGGCAAACACATTTCAGAATTATCCGGTTCTCCGTATTAACCCTACAACCAGCGCACATAGGTCCAGAAGTGGGCAATCTCTCCTATGGTCACTAGATGGCGATGCAGCCTGGCACTTTCCCATTCATGCGATGATCCGACGTTTTGGTTAACCAATCTGGCCCTGGTCCCAATTCGATGGGATAAAGGGGGTTCCGCTCTCCTTGTGAGCGATCGTTTGATGCAGGGGATCTTCTGCTGGTGTTATTCCTTGTGGAAAAGTACAAATTGCAAAACTGATGGGAAGGGCCTTCTAAGGTGGTAGGGAGGGGTCACGCTGTTACCTGCAATGTACACAGGCCCCGCAGCAGGGACGCACCTCAGAATGTGTATAGAAACAGGTTAAAAGTGCATCACAAAAGTGAAGCCATTGTCAAGATGCTATTCTGTGCAGAGGACTGTAAGACAGCCCCTGTTCCTGCTCTGAGGCCTGAATGCCATAGGGATATCCCACTCGAGAGCATTGAGGTGTGTGAAGAGGTTACCGTAACTGAAAAGACAGTGGTCATGGCTGTGCTGCAAAGTCACTGGCAGGTATTATCAAGCACGCCAGGCCTGACTCACAAAAGTTGCTTAAGATGAACAGTGTGGGATCACAACCTGCACCCAGCAAAGCATCCCACAGAACTGGTACATTGCAGCAGCAAGTTCATAAGGAGATGACAAGGCTGCTGGACAGGGAATAATGAAGGAGTCAAACAGTCCCTGGGGTGAGGAGGTCGTTTTGCTGATGTTTACAGGGAGCTCCTCCCGAGTGTGGGGGGCAGAATGGCAGAAAGCACGAAGGGGCTCGTTTGAAGATGTAACAAGGGAGTGATGGTGGTTAGCATCATGGACCATGTAACTGCGAACACTGTGTGCCCTTAGCCCAGGGGTGGGCAAACTGCCCCATCTGCAGGCACTGCCTCTGAAGCTCCCATTGGCTGTGGTTCCCAGCCAATGGGAGCTGCAGGGGCGGTGCTTGGGGCAAGGAGAGCGTGTGGAGCCTCCTTGCTTTCCCTATGAATAGAAGGCAGATAGGGGATGTGCTGCTGCTTCTGGGAGCCACATGGAAACATGGCACTCGCGTTTCTGTCACTCTTATCTGGACTCTCTGCAATTGGTCCACATCTTTCCTGAAAAGTGGTGCCCAGAACTGGACGCTAGACTCCAGTTGTGGCCTAATTAGCGCAGAGTAGGGCAGACGAATCACTTCTTGTCTCTTGCTTACAACACTCCTTCTCTTCCCTCCATATTACAAGTGACAAACTGAGGCAAAGGGAGACTAAACCCAGGTTTTTTTAAGGAATTTAGGCCACATAAATCCCATTGATTTCAATGGGAATTAGGAACTGAAATCCCTTTAAAAAATCTGTCCCTAAGTGATTTGCTCAAGGTCGCAAAGGAAGTCTGCAGTGAAGGCAGAACTTAAACTCAGACCCCTCAAGTCTTAATCGAGTGTGATAACCTCTGGACCATCCTTCCTTTCTCCTGTGTCTGTCTAATGCCGTGCTTCTGTCTATCTAACCCCAGACATAACCATGTCTCTGTCTATCTACACCCATAGAAAAAAAATCCGTCTGTCTAGTGTCTACCTGTCTCCCTACTTTTCCATAACTAAGCCAGGAGCTAGGCTATTTATAAGAAGTCAATTAAAACCACAAACTAGGAATAAACTCTGATTACGTTCAAGAACCAGCATTCTTGTTGAAATCAGTAAGATTATGTTCACACTGGGTCACTGTATATTAACTGAGGAGATATGAATGAAGAGCAAAGTTAAGCAGCGGGAGCTGAATTAAAACTATGGGTGAAACCCTCATGCCTGCTCTGGCTTCTTGCACAGCCTAAAACTGGAGTTCTGCAGTGGGGAAGCAGAGGCAGCAAGTGAGTTTGCAAAAGCTTCGCTCTCCAAAAGAAAGGACCCTAATGAATACTAAGTAAAACATCTCCCTCTCTCTCTGCCGTGCTCACATGCAGTATCTTCTCATCCTGTACAAACTACGGCTACAAATCTCTCTAATTTACCACGAGTGAATGGAGAGAGTGGGAGGACCAGCCTGTCCTTCTCAGAAGATAGTTCGTTAGCAGAGTCATAAAGCAGCTTCCTAGAGAATACCCACTGATCTCCACCTAAAGGGCCACAATGAATTGCAGGTCAAACAGCATCAAGAAAGATGGTTCCCTTGGAAGCTAGGTGAGTCCAGATGTTCCTGTTCCTTCTCCCGCCTCAAACTAAGCCCTGGTCTACACTAAGCTCGGAAGTCGAACTAGGGTACGCGAATTCAGCTACGTGAATAACGTAGCTGAATTCGAACTACCCTAGTTCGACTTACTTACCCGTCCAGACGCCGCGGAAGCGAACTCCGCGGCTCGAAGGTCGACTCCGGCAACTCCTCCTGCCGCGGTGGAGTACCAGAGTTCGAACTAGCGCTTCCGGGGTTCGAACTATCGCGTCTAGATCAGACGCGATAGTTCGAACTCCGAGCAGTCGAACTCGCCGCGTCGACCGTCCCGGTAAGTGTAAACGTGGCCTAAGAGGAAATTCAACTATGCAAGAGAGATTTCATTCCCTTATCGGTGTGTATCCACCCCGAACCCATGAGACCTTCCATGGGGGCAGAGAATGGTGCCCTGAGGAAGCCCATTCCATACTGTACTCTCTTTATTAACACTCTCCTCTCTCCAGGGCTGTCGAATGGGAATATTTCACCAGTACAAAACTTACTTTGGGTCATTTTAAATGAAAATGTTTGATATTCAAAGAAATGAAACACATTTTTAGAAAAAAAAAGAAAAAAACCCTCCATTAAACAAGATTCTGTGAAACCAAGGGGTAATTTTAAACCGACTATTTTCATCTTGATTTGCACAGCATATGACACCTTTTAACTCAGTACAGCACAATGGACCAGACACTCAGTTGGTATACAACACCGTAGCTCTGCTGATGCTGATGGATTTGTGACAACTGACGCCAGGTGGTGATCTATCCTGATATTCCCAAACTCTGACATGCAGCATTCAGGATAGTTTAGGCAGTTGGTCCCATTTTACTGCAAGTTATTTTGTGAGAAAAAATGAAGACAACATTTTGGGGTCAAATGCATCAGCACTTTGAGGACAGCAAAGCAATCATTTCTCTTGGTAGACAGAATGGATTTTGAAGCTTTCCTCAGGTATTAGAACTGAAAGAAAAATAGGCCACTCACACTTCAGTCTTTGCCCCGTAATGTTAAAACTTGTTGCAAGACAGAGATCTCATTCTTGAACTCAAACGGATTGTGTAAGGGGTAATTGGAGGTGGGGTTTCTTTGTTCTGCTAACACGAGAGGACAGAATTCATAGAATAGCAGAGTTGGAAGGGAACTCAGGAGGGCTCTAGTCCAACCTCCTGCTCAAAGCAGGACCCATCCCCAGACAGAAATTGACCTCCATTCCCTAGATAGCCTCCTCAAAGATTGAACTCACAATACTAGGTTTAGTAGGCCAATGCTCAAACCACTGAGCTAGCCCTCCTGAATCTCAGGTCAGGCACAAGCGGAGTGAGTGTGTCGTTAAAATACCAGTTGCGTCTCCCGGCAGCATATGGTCTTCAAATATTGTTCAAGTTCTTAGACATGTTGATGCTTCTCTTTGTCTTTCCCTCTGTTTTATGCAGTTCACGTATCTGAGAATCCCCCCGAGCAAGAAGCACGTCCAATCACAAATACACTCAGAGGAGCACGGCAAGATTTTAATCAATATCTGCCAGGATTAGAGCTCTGAAGACGGTTCCTTTCAGAGCAGCAGGACTAGACGTCTGGATGTCGCACAGCCAAAGGGCAATGAGCATTCTGCTGCTCAGCGCTGAGCGAGAAGGAACATTTGCAGCAGAAGCATGAGAGGGTCCAGGAGTCCAGTAAAAAGTCAGGAAATGCACCTGCACGTGCCTGTCCGATTCAGATCTTGATTGGGTGCAGTCAAGGGCCCTCAGCAAAGAGCCTGTCATGCCACATGCCATTTAGCTGAGCCCTGGCGGGATCCTTATCAGGCAGGATAACGAGGGTGATGCTGCAGCTGGGAACAGGGAAGATCCTGCCAATGTCCCTAAATGCCAGGATGTGACCTCACATCAGATCAGGAGGACCAGTTTGGAGATGATAGCAGTGAAAACTCTGGAGAGGGGGATGTGCCTGGCCAGAGACTGGAAGTCCAGATGGTTACTGCAACTCTCTAACCCCTCCCTTCCATTGTTTTCTAGAAAAAATGTCCTTTCAACACTTTTTGTAGGATTTTGTAGGTTATGGCCAAATAATTTACTGTCCTGGATATTATGCCCTGCATTGCTGTGTGTGTGTGTGTCTGTGGGGTAGTGCAGATGCCACAACATTTTCATGGCCTCCTCTCCCTTCCCCTCCCCTCCACCAGCCTCTGCTGGGCACAATCCCAAGTCGATGCAGAGCACTGGGGGGAAAGGTTTGGGAAAAGCCAGCTTTGCTGTTTATCCAAGAGTTCAGAGTATGGGCTGTAGGGCTTGTGCTGAAGCCCACAGTCTTTATCAAGTTCAAAACTAGAAATCAGTGCCCCTCTGTCCTTTTCACCACAAGCAGGCAGGTAGGGGTGGAAGGGTTCAAACACCGCTTGGATCAATGCTCTCCATCCTAGCTCAGGCTTTGGTTGGTTTCCTTCATTTCTCCCCCAGTCCTGGTAGCTTATTCTGGAAAGTTTCTCAGGCAGCAGGAATTCTTTCAGGAGAACTGGGAGTGCAAACCTGCTCGGGCCTCCATAATAGCCAGGTCCCTACCAAATTCAGGGCTCACTTTGACTAATTTACAAACCCTCTGGCCTTGAAATTGACCAACGTCACCATTTCAGATGTTTCCACCTGATATTTCCTGGTATTGTAACCATGGGGGTCCCGACCAAACTGGGAGAATGGGGGAGTTCAGAGGTTGTTGTGGGGGGCTCACAGCATTGTCACCCTCACTTGTATGCTGCCTTCAGACCTGGGCTCCAAGGGCAGCAGCCAGCAACCTTTCTGAAGCTAGAGGAGGTTCCCAGATGTGCAGGTGGATCCCTGATGTTGGGAGCACCTCAGCTCCTACCTATTACTTGGGAACACCTCGGCTCCAACCATTTTCGGGACATCCAGAGAAATGGACCCCTGAGCCCCAGAAGGAACTGCAAGGGAAGCCCAGAGCTCTCACTTCAGATGCCAGGCAGAAGCCCCGAGCCCAGGCACCCAGAGTGCCGGCAGGAGTTGGGAGGGGCATGAAAGTCCTGACCCCAGTGCCCCAGCACTGGCTGCAGCCACAGGGGGCCAGAAGCTCTGAGTCCGGGCACCCAGAGACGTGACTGGAGCAGAAGCTGCCAAGGCCAAAGCCCTGAGCCCAACACCGAGCTGATGCAGCACACTCACTTCTGCATTGCCTCTGCAGGTGCGTCTGATATCCCCACAGAGAGGAAGTCCTGTCCCCAGCCGGGCAGAGAAACAACTAGGAGGCCCCTACTGGGTTCTCGTGGCTGGGGGTCCAGCAGGACGGAGAGATCGGATTTCATGGAGCAGGGCTAATTCGATCTAGCCAAAAAAGGCACAACAAGAACCAAGAGCTGCCAGCTGAAGTCAGAGAAATTCAAATGAGACGTAGGCACACATTTTTGACAGTGAGGGAAACTAGCCACTGGAACAAATTACCCAGGGGAGAGGTGGAGTCTCTGTTTCCTGGTGTCTTCACGTCACAACTGCCTGTCATTCTGGAAGGTGCCTTTTAGTGACTTACAAGCAATTGGGCTTCATGTGGTGCAAAGTGTGTGAAATTTCATAGCCTGTGAAATAGAGGCCAGATTAGGAGATCGAATTGTTTTATAACCTCTATGAAAAGCTCAGTGTGGGGTGCGGAACAGACTCTGCTGTTTTAATGGGTGGCCTGCTTGCTCCCCAGAATCAATAATGAGCAAGTGGGGTGATCTGGGCTGCAGCTTAAACATCCAGCTGAGCTGGCCAGGGGCAGACATCAGGCCTGCCAGGGAAAGGTGGGTGTGGCAGTGACTTCACAAAGGCCTTTGGCAGGAACTCAGCCTACTGGGCAAAGATGATGACCTCACAGAGCTCCCTTGCCAACAGCCGGGCAGGACAGGGATGCGGGGCATGGTGGAACCTCGGAGAGCCCTGTAGTCTTGCTGCAGCAAGCCTCCACCTCGCGGTCTCTCGCTGAGGACCAAGAGACAGTTGCTGTAGAGGAGATTCTGTGCGTGTGTTTTTCATTTCGATGTGGATTTGTTTCAAAGATATTGTCATCTGTGTAGAAGGTAAGAAAAAATATAGGCTCTAAGTACAAGATAGGGGACTCTATCCTAGGAGATTCAAAGGCATCACCACCCTCCTAGTGAAAAAGTTTTTGCTAATATCAACACTGCAACTTGAGATCATTGCTCCTTGTTCTGTCATCTACCAGCTCTAAGATTTCATGACAATCAATCTTTCATTAGGACAATAATTCAAAAATACAAATACAAAAAACTTTGAGTGAAATCAATCCATACTGATCTTTTGTGTCTGGGAGTGTGGGCCTCGGGGACCAGACTGAGACCCTCATGGGCTAGTAACACCCAGGAAGCCAGTAAAATAATTCCAAAGCATCCAAGCCTCCCTAATCCAAGGAAGACCTGAGGGCTGCGGGAGACAGAGGGGTGCTGAGACTGTCTAACTCATGACTGAAAATACAGAGAGGTGTTATTGGCTTTGGTTGGGGGACAAGTAACAAATCTGTTGGGATTCTTACCCCAAACAACAATCGCCCATTGTTCTTTAGAGCACGTGGTCCCTAACACGCCTGACTTGATCAAATCTCTCTCCTGCTAGGACTGAGAGAATTTTCTCCATCCCCCATGATACCAAGGGAAAGAGAAAAGAAGTGACCTCTCTTTGGTCACACAGCAAGGTCATGCCAGAGCTAGAAAGAGAATCATAAGAAACAAGTTATATCAAAATGTTTTGCATTTCAAACAAACTGATTTCTTAAACAAAGGCAATTTGATGTGTGGTTAGTGAACTGAAATGATACAACCGTGGGGTCGGGGCCGGAACTGGGACCAGCACCGCCACCAGTGCTGCAGGGCTAGAGCTGCAACCGCAGGGCCGGAGCCGCAACCGCGGGACCAGCGCCGTCGCCACAACTGCGGGCCCGGCACCGGTGTCGCGACCACGGGACTAGGCCAGCACCGGTGCCAGAGCCGCAGCCGCAACCGCGGACCGGGGCCGGGAACGGCGCCGGTGCCGCGGAGCCACAAATGTGGCCCCGGGCCGGCACAGGTGTGGTGGAGCCAGAGCCATGGGGACAGGCCGGGACCAGCACCGGCGCCGCGGGGGCTGGGCCAGAGGCGCGGGGCCGGGGCCGGGACCAGCACTAGCGTTGCGGGGGCCAGGCTGGAGCCGTGGGGCCAAAGCTGGGGACCCTCAGCTGGGGCCGGGACAGGACAGGGCTAGATCTTCAATGTAGGATCAGGATTTTGGTTTGAATTGATTTTTTTAAAAAATAGTGCTAAGCAGATGCTACACTGTAAGACGAGGCAACAGAATCAAAAACTGAAAGATTGTTACTAAAACCAATGAAGAGCTGCAGAGAGTGGAGATCCGGCAAAGCAAACAAATGAATCCTGTGAGTAACTAACCTGAAAGCAAATGGGGAAGAGAATCTCATCTGGGTAACTGTGGCTCTTGGGACAAGAATTGGGTTCCTGGTACGTAGCCTGGCTGAGATCATCCCTTTTCCCTGGGATTCAAATGTCATTCTCTGTGTGGTGTCCTTATTTTATTCCTAGGAAAAGGATCCCCAGAGGATGTGTAAGGATCCCGGACTCCAGTGTCTGCCAGAAGCTTCAGCCACCTTCATAGGTAGAAGTCACTGGCTTTCCTACAATGCCACTAGTGCTCTTCCTGTTCTCCAGGTCTGCTCCCTCCAGCAGGACAGAGACACCCCTTAACTCCCCGAGTCCTGATTTCCTGCCATTCAAAGGGCTGAGGGTTTACATTGCCCCCACCCCAACCATCAGAGACTTTTCCTATGGGAATCTCCCTAGAGCAGGGGAGAAATCTGTTCTTCCATTAGAACCAGTCTGCTCAGTAAATCCACCCACACTGACCTCATCTCAGCTGCTTTGTTTATCCGAGATTAATGGTATCTTTGGAAAACCCTTAGCGTGTCGGGGTGTGAGGTGGAGCAGGGGATGCAGGAGCACCAGCAGATTCCCCTGAAGAATACCACCCTGTCTTTCTCTGGTCAGGTTAGAGCTCACTGTCCATTGCGGAGGTGAAGACCGGATGAGAGCTGCTGGATTGACCTTGATGTGCCATGTCCTTGTGTGGATGAAGGACCTCCATCTCAGGGATGGCCAGCAGCAGATGTAACACGTGTGTCCAGGAATGGGCTAAATAACCTACATTGAGAGGTAAGTAAAATGGTGGCAACATGTAGACATTCCAGGAATTGGTGGAGATTGACCCAGGGTCCTTCAGCACAAGCCCCTCTCACTCACTGTCAACAAATCCAGCTCCACTCACTAGACCACACCCTATTGCAGAGCCCCAGATCCCAGGAGCCCTGATTCTCAGACCAAGGCCTCACATCACAAGGCCAAACCTCCTCCCATTCTGGGCGTTGTAGAAGGGACCATTGGCAAAAAACCCCTCTACATTCCCCCTGTCAGAGACTGCGGCCACGGGTGACAAGTGAATGAGCTGAGATCTCCCCTGTGGGAATCTGTGGGGTTGCACATTTGGGGTTTCACAGGGATGGCGTCTGGCAGCCATTGACAGAGTGTTCCTGGGAGGAGATTTTCCATCTCTAACGAAGGGTTTCTGTTCCCCCAGATCTCAGCCACTCAGCAGAATGCGGGAGAGCCGAGTGCTGATGGGCTAGAGGGGTCCCAGGAGTCGCTGTGAAGCAGGGGCAGGGTCTGCAGTCACCATGGGCCAAACCCTGCGCTCCAGACACCCCAGGCTGTTTCCCTGAATTGCAAAGGGGACTTTAGCTTGGGGAATCGGTTGCTGGTGCCTATGTCCACAGCTGGGATGTTTTCATGAGGCTACTCAATGGTCCACAAGAGAGAGAGGAGGAGCCTCTTATGTACCTCCCGAGCACCCGCTGGTGCCTGGACTGATTAACACCAGCTTATCAGGGAGCTTCCTATTTCCTGCTGCTTCCCTGAACCCGCTTGAGGAGAACAGACAGTCAACTGAAGTAGTAGGAGCCGGTTAGGCCCTTAAGAGGCTGAGATCTTCCCTCACTCAGGCCCTGCTACCAGCCTGCTTATTAGTCCCCTTCAAGTGAGTGTTGAGAGCCACTCTAGCTGGCACAGAACAGCAGTCATGAGTGAAAGAAGAAAACGCCCCCCTGGGGCAACATTCAGAAAAAGAAAGAAAGCAAAGGAAGCTTTTCTATCTAAGCAGGAAGGAGCTCTCCTGAGATACAGAGACACACATGTTCACGCTGAGCCTTCCGGCCCCAATGAGGATGTGAGTGGTGAGGAGATGCCTGATCTTCCAGTTAGTCAGAGTGCAGGTGACCTGGCAGCTACTGCAGCATCCATATCTCCATCTCAAATGGATGTAACCATGCACATTCCTGAAGAAAAGTGTAGCTCAGAGAAGAGTGTGGTGGAGGCACAAGAAACAGCTGCTGCTGAGTTTAGTTCCTTAAATCTAGATGATCCAGGACTGTGGACCCACTTGAGCAATAGCCTGAAGGACTTCCTTGTACTGCATGGGCCACAGCAGGTGAAAAACCTCACGTTCCCCAAAGACAATGAAAATAGAAGTTTCCATCCAACACATTCCTGGTGTGAAATCCCCAATGGTGACAAAGTGGAGAGGCCATGGCTTAGGTACTCAAAACCCCAGAATGCTGCATACTGGTTTTGTTGCAAACTCCTCCAGTCTAATGTTCCAGCCACATTGTGTTCTACAGGAACAAAGGACTGGAAAAATCTGGCTAGAAATGTGGCATGCCATGAGAGGGCAGCAAATCACCAGAGAGCATTCCATAGGTGGAAAGAACTTGAGAGGAGCCTAAGATTAAAGGCCACCATAGATGATCAGCATGAAGAGAAGATTGCATCAGAGTTCTGAAAAGGCTCTTTGCCATTGTGAGAGGGCTTGCTACCCAAAACCTAGCACTGCGTGGCACTTCAGATCAGCTGCAATGGAAACTTCTGCATAGAACCTCCTCAACGCACAAGTTCCCCAATCCACAACCCTTTCTTTAATCATCATAATAATTCATAATAAACAAATGACTATTCATCAAAAGAAAGAAAGAACACCCTAGTTCTTACATCTCCTGCTTTCTTTGTATGTGTCAGTCTTCCTTAGATCAGAGGGGCTTTGTATCAGGGCGTGTCCTTACTTTCTCTGTCTTGTAAAGCGCACACTATTGACACTGACCGGATAAATAATGGAGACATTACAAAAAAAAAACCCAACCCTTTGTCATAAAGACTGTTCTCCTCAGTAAAGCAAGCTATAAACATTAGGAAATGCACAGAGGACTGAATTGAGGGTGCCAGGGCAACACTTCTTTGGACGTTTGCTAACCTGAGAATGCTTCATTTTGTAACCTTTCCATCCTGTTTAGGAAACTTGACTTTGTATTTCCTAATGATTGTATTGATGAAAGCAAATGTAAGTAAGCAGTGATGAGCTGCCAAAATACTAACAACCGGTTCCCTCCTCCTCAGCCCATGAGGGGTAATGCCCCCCCCCGTGGGATTTCTGCCCCATCCAACCCCCCCATGTTCCTTGACAGCCCCCCCCCCCCCCCGGACCCGTGCCCTATCTACCCCCCTTCCCTGTCCTCTGACTGCCCTTTGCCACCCCATATAACCCCTTCTGTCATTCCTGATGGCACCCAGGGACCCCTGCACCATCCAACCACCCCTTCTCTCTGTCCCCTGACTGTCCCTGGAATCCCTACCCCTAACTGCCCCCCACCGCCCATCCAACCCCTGTTCCTTCCTTACTGCCACCCTGGGACCCTTGCCCCCGTTCAATCCCCCTGTTCCCTGCCCTCTGACTGCCCTGACACTAATCTACCCCCCCAACTCCCCTGCCCTCTTCCAACACCCCCTCCCTGCTCCCTTACCGTGCTACCTGGAGGTGGGGGCCCAGCTGGGCTGGGGCTGGGACCGGAACCACCAAGCCAAGCTCGGGCCGGGCAGGAGCCGCGCCGCCCGGCTGAGGTCGGGGCCAGACCCGGGGGCTGGGCAACAGCTACGCCGCCCGGCGGGACCCGGGGGCCAGACCTGGGGACTGGGCAGGAGCCGTGCCGCCCGCCCGGACCCGGGGGCCAGACATGGTGGCAGGAACCGCGCCGCCCGCCCGGATCCGGGGGCCGGACCCGGCGGCAGGAACCGCGCCGCCCGCCCAGACCCGGGAGCCGGACCCGGCGGCGGCCGAGCAGGAACCGCGCCGCCCGGCCGAGGTCGCAGCTGGACCCTGGAGGCAGGAGCTGCGCCGCCCGACCCCAGAGTCTTGCCAGGACCTCCCCGAGCGGCGCGCCGCCTGGAGCCCTCCTCCCGCTGGCGCTCCCGCCCCCGGCCCCGGCCCCAGCTCACCGGTGGAAGCCGCTGCTTCCTTCTCAGCCCTCCCAGGCTTCCCGCGCGAACAGCTGATTCACGGGAAGCTGGGGAGGGGGAGGAGAAGCCGGAGGAGCTTCAGAAGTGGAGGCGGAGTGAGGTGAGCTGGGGCTGGGGGAAGGGTAGGGAGCTGCTAGAGTTTTAGTTAAATTTAAAAGCTCTTTTGGAACTAGTTGTCCCTCCAGGAACAACCGGTTCTAAAGGGGCTTCTAAATTTAACAACCGGTTCGTGCGAACCGGTGCGAACCGGCTGCAGCTCACCACTGTAAGTAAGGTTAAATGAAGGGTTTTTGTTTGTTAATTTCCTTTGTTTTTTTTGTAATAGAAAGAAAATCTTTTATCTCTGTGCTGTGTAACGGGGTGACCCCCCGCTCCAGCCTGGAAGGGGTTGGAAAAGCCCTGCAGAGGGCTGGGGCTGGGCAAGGTACAACCCTGGCTGATTGCAGGAAGTGGCTGCAGCTGGGGCCACACCCCAAACTGAGCAACAGGGCCTTCTAAGAAGGCCAGGGAAGCCAGAAGGATCAGTCTCTCTCTGTTTGTAGCGGGAGATGGGCCTGGCTGCAGGGAGCTAGAGACAGGGTACCTGATTGGAGCAGGGCCTAGCAGAAGGCCAAGAGGTCCTGGGAGTTGCAGAGGGCAGCCCAGGGGTAGGCCAAGGCAGCAGGTCGAAACCCTCCTTGCCAGTGCTGAATGGCTGATACTGCAGTCTGCCCCAGGGCACGGGGGTGAGACGATGACTGGCAGTAGCCGTATACTGAGGTGAGGTGGGGATAGTGGATGGGGGGTTCCCTGGGCAGAGTAGACCCTGAGAGAAAGGGGTTACTGCCAGGGGGCAGCACCTCAGCTAAAGGGGCACCGGGTCCAGGGAGGGGCACGGGGGCCAGGGGCCAGGCGGATCACCGGCCTGCAAAGGGCGCTCCGGAGCTGGAACGAGCTGATTCCCAGAAGTCACCAGCAGGAGGTGCCGTGAAGGTGAGTCCGCACCTCTACAAGCTGTTAAACAGTGAAGCTCTTACTCATGCGTTGGTTCAGTCTATATTTTATTGCCATGGTTATCTTTGTGAAAATCCCACTTTATCACTCAGAGCTGTGCTGATCAGAGAATTGAAAGTAATGAAATTAAACTGTATTGAGACAAAACACATTTTATGCAACTTCAGGGTCAGTGAACGTTCTCAGCTATAACCCTGAATGTGCAAGAAGCAGAGAAACAATATCCAAGAAAAAGAGCTGGAATTTTTCATCTTGTTTTCACCTAGGTCTTATTGAGTAAAGTAGCAAACACCTGCCCTTTGCGAAGGAACACAGCACCGTACCGCAGGACAAACCCCACTGAGCAGAGCAGGGGCCACTCATTCTTCTCTTCTGCAGACTAAACAATCCCAGTTCCCTCAGCCTCTCCTCATAAGTCATGTGCTCCAGCCCCCTAATCATTTTTGTTGCCCTCCGCTAGACTCTTTCCAATTTTTTCACGTCCCTCGATCTGCTGGCAATGCCCCTGCTTATACAGCCCAAAATGCCATTAGCCTTGGCAACAAGGTTCACACTGTTGACTCATATCCAGCTTCTTGTCCACTGTAACCCCTAGGTGCTTTTCTGCAGAACTGCTGTCTAGCCATTCGGTCCCTAGTCTGTATCAACGCATGGCATTATTCTGTCCTAAGTGCAGGACTCTGCACATGTCCTTGTTGAACCTCATCAGATTTCTTTTGGCCCAATCCTCCAATTTGTCTACGTCACTCTGTATCCTACCCCTACCCTCCAGTGTATATACCACTCCTCCTAGTTTAGTGTCATCTTCAAACTTGCTGAGGGTGCAATCCACGCCATCCTCCAGATCATTAATGAAGATATTGAACTAAACCGGCCCCACGACCGACCCTTGGGGCACTCCGCTTGATACCAGCTGCCAACTAGACATGGAGCCATTGATCACTACGTGTTGAGCCCGACAATCTAGCCAGCTTTCTAGCCACCTTATAGTCCATTCATCCAGCCCATACTTCTTTAACTTGCTGGCAAGAATACTGTGGGAGACTGTATCAAAAGCTTTGCTAAAGTCAAGGAATAACATGTCCACTGCTTTCCCCTCATCCACAGATTTTGTCCTCCACCTGGTTCTCATAGTCACATGCTTCCACGGGCCACTTTCCTCACCCAGCAGCCTCCCCTCAGAGTTCTCCAGTCCGGCTTGTATCTGTGAGTCTTCACTTTTCCCTTCAGCCTCCTCTCTCCTTCCCCCCAGCCATCTGCTCAAATCCCCTTCAAACCTCAACCATAGTTTTCACCTGCATCTCCAAACCTTGGATCTTCCATCAGCCTTATCAGGTGGCACTTCATACAAATGTAGCTCTTTTCAGGTACCTGTTCCAGGATAATGTACATTCCACAGCTTCCACATCCAATCAGCTTCATTGTCGCTTCCCTTCCTGGGGTCTCTACCACTGCTGCCTCTGTAGCTGTCACAGCCTCCCACCTAAATGCCTGTCAAGGAGAAAAAGGGAAAACACACACACAAAACAAAACCAGAACACCACATACTCCCTTCCCCACACTCCCCTGACAAACTCCCACTCAAACTCCCCTGTGCCCACCTATGTTTGTGACTCCTGGACTCCTGTCCTGCTGGCTGACTCCTCGTCTGCCTTCATAGGCCCCATAATCAGTGCTCTGCTGTCATCAAAGGCTCGGCTATTCTCAGATCACACTGCCCCCTACCAGTCCCTGCAAACTAACACACACACACACACACACACACACACACACCACTCTCCTGGTGTTGGGAGGGGAACAGGAGAAAGGACAAACGAAGCAAGAGACGAAGAGAAAGGAGGGATGGACGGAGGAAAAGGTGAAACAAAAAGGACAAACCCTAATGTCCCCAGTGATTCTAAGGGACAAAATCTCAGGTGCGGAATAAAATTCTGCCTCCTTAAGCTCGTGTTTTCCTTGCCTAGAATTCAACTGTCACCAGATAGATCAGACTGAACAGGTTTCAAACCTCGAGGAGGCTCTTACCTTCTAAACAGGGACATCTGTTTTCTAGTAAAATCACTAAAAGGAAGGAGAAAACTCGAAAGAGGTTCCTCCTGGCGCTCCCGTACGTGAACCCGAATACTCTCTTAGTCCTCAAAGAAACACCTCGAGAAGGAGACTTGCTGAAGCAAAGCCACGGGAGTCTCTGAGGTTTCCCTGGTCCCTCGCCCCTGTCCTGCCTGGCTGATGTTAGCATCTCTCTGTGAGGTCACCACCTCCCCACCACCTTTGACCAATAGCTGAGGTCCTGCAAAAGGCCTTTGTGATGTCACTGCCACACCCCTCCCTTGCTGTGCTAATGTCCTGCCCCGGCCAGGCACTTTGGAGGTTTGAGCTACTTCCTGTGGATCACCCCACTCAAGGAGTGTTCATTCTAGGAAGCAAGCCGGCTAGACAGTAAAACATCAGACGCTGCTCCCAATGCGCCACTCAGTTTTTCAGAAATTGGTCCACTTGATGGCCAGAAGAGATCATTAGAGCATCTAATCTGACCCTCTGCATATCACAGGCCTCCTGTATGACACAATAGCTTCTTTTGGGGCAAACACATTTCAGAATTATCTGGTTCTCCGTATTAACCCTACAACCAGCGCACAAAGGTCCATAAGTGGGCAATCTCTCCTATGGTCACTAGATGGCGATGCAGCCTGGCACTTTCCCATTCATGCGATGATTCAACGTTTTGGTTAATCAATCTGGCCCTGGTCCCAATTCGATGGGATAAAGGGGGTTCCGCTCTCCTTGTGAGCGATCGTTTGATGCAGGGGATCTTCTGCTGGTGTTATTCCTTGTGGAAAAGTACAAATTGCAAAACTGATGGGAGGGGCCTTCTAAGGTGGTAGGGAGGGGTCACGCTGTTACCTGCAATGTACACAGGCCCCGCAGCAGGAACGCACCTCAGAATGTGCATAGAAACAGGTTAAAAGTGCATTACAAAAGTGAAGCCATTGTCAAGATGCTATTCTGTGCAGAGGACTGTAAGACAGCCCCTGTTCCTCATCTGAGGCCTGAATGCCATAGGGATATCCCACTCGAGAGCATTGAGGTGTGTAAAGAGGTTACCGTAACTGAAAATACAGTGGTCATGGCTGTGCTGCAAAGTCACTGGCAGGTATTATCAAGCACGCCAGGCCTGACTCACAAAAGTTGCTTAAGATGAACAGTGTGGGATCACAACCTGCACCCAGCAAAGCATCCCACAGAACTGGTACGTTTAGGCAGCAGGTTCATAAGGAGATGACAAGGCTGCTGGACAGGGAATAATGAAGGAGTCAAACAGTCCCTGGGGTGAGGAGGTTGTTTTGCTGATGTTTACAGGGAGCTCCTCCTGAGTGTGGGGGGCAGAATGGCAGAAAGCACAAAGGGGCTCATTTGAAGATGTAACAAGGGAGTGATGGTGGTTAGCATCATGGACCATGTAACTGCGAACACTGTGTGCCCTTAGCCCAGGGGTGGGCAAACTGCCCCATCTGCAGGCACTGCCTCTGAAGCTCCCATTGGCTGTGGTTCCCAGCCAATGGGAGCTGCAGGGGCGGTGCTTGGGGCAAGGAGAGCGTGTGGAGCCTCCTTGCTTTCCCTATGAATAGAAGGCAGATAGGGATGTGCTGCTGCTTCTGGGAGCCACATGGAGACATGGCACTCACGTTTCTGTCGCTCTTATCTGGACTCTCTGCAATTGGTCCACATCTTTCCTGAAAAGTGGTGCCCAGAACTGGACGCTAGACTCCAGTTGTGACCTAATTAGCGCAGAGTAGGGCAGATGAATCACTTCTTGTCTCTTGCTTACAACACTCCTTCTCTTACCTCCATATTACAAGTGACAAATGCCACATAAATCCCATTGATTTCAATGGGAATTAGGAACTGAAATCCCTTTAAAAAATCTGGCCCTAAGTGATTTGCTCAAGGTCGCAAAGGAAGTCTGCAGTGAAGGCAGAACTTAAACTCAGACCCCTCAAGTCTTAGTCGAGTGCGATAACCTCTGGACCATCCTTCCTTTCTCCTGTGTCTGTCTAATGACGTGATTCTGTCTGTCTAACCCCAGACATAACCATGTCTCTCTCTATCTAGACCCATAGAAAAAAAATCCGTCTGTCTAGTGTCTACCTGTCTCCCTACTTTTCCATAACTAAGCCAGGAGCTAGGCTATTTATAAGAAGTCAATTAAAACCACAAACTAGGAATAAACTCTGATTACGTTCAAGAACCAGCATTCTTGTTGAAATCAGTAAGATTATGTTCACACTGGGTCACTGTATATTAACTGAGGAGATATGAATGAAGAGCAAAGTTAAGCAGCGGGAGCTGAATTAAAACTATGGCTGAAACCCTCATGCCTGCTCTGGCTTCTTGCACAGCCTAAAACTGGAGTTCTGCAGTGGGGAAGCAGAGGCAGCAAGTGAGTTTGCAAAAGCTTCCCTCTCCAAAAGAAAGGACCCTAATGAATATTAAGTAAAACATCTCCCTCTCTCTCTGTCGTGCTCACATGCAGTATCTTCTCATCCTGTACAACCTACGGCTACAAATCTCTCTAATTTACCACGAGTGAATGGAGAGAGTGGGAGGACCAGCCTGTCCTTCTCAGAAGATAGTTCGTTAGCAGAGTCATAAAGCAGCTTCCTAGAGAATACCCACTGATCTCCACCTAAAGGGCCACAATGAATTGCAGGTCAAACAGCATCAAGAAAGATGGTTCCCTTGGAAGCTAGGTGAGTCCAGATGTTCCTGTTCCTTCTCCCGCCTCAAACTAAGAGGAAATTCAACTATGCAAGAGAGATTTCATTCCCTTATCGGTGTGTATCCACCCTGAACCCATGAGACCTTCCATGGGGGCAGAGAATGGTGCCCTGAGGAAGCCCATTCCATACTGTACTGTCTTTATTAACACTCTCCTCTCTCCAGGGCTGTCGAATGGGAATATTTCACCAGCACAAAACTTACTCTGGGACATTTTAAATGAAAATGTTTGATATTCAAAGAAATGAAACACATTTTTAGAAAAAAAAGAAAAAAACCCTCCATTAAACAAGATTCTGTGAAACCAAGGGGTAATTTTAAACCGACTATTTTCATCTTGATTTGCACAGCATATGACACCTTTTAACTCAGTACAGCACAATGGACCAGACACTCAGTTGGTATACAACACTGTAGCTCTGCTGATGCTGATGGATCTGTGACAACTGACGCCAGGTGGTGATCTATCCTGATATTCCCAAACTCTGACATGCAGCGTTCAGGGTAGTTTAGGCAGTTGGTCCCATTTTACTGCAAGTTATTTTGTGAGAAAAAATGAAGACAACATTTTGGGGTCAAATGCATCAGCACTTTGAGGACAGCAAAGCAATCATTTCTCTTGGTAGACAGAATGGATTTTGAAGCTTTCCTCAGGTATTAGAACTGAAAGAAAAATAGGCCACTCACACTTTAGTCTTTGCCCCGTAATGTTAAAACTTGTTGCAAGACAGATCTCTCATTCTTGAACTCAAACGGATTGTGTAAGGGGTAATTGGAGGTGGGGTTTCTTTGTTCTGCCAACACGAGAGGACAGAATACATAGAATAGCAGAGTTGGAAGGGAACTCAGGAGGGCTCTAGTCCAACCTCCTGCTCAAAGCAGGACCCATCCCCAGACAGAAATTGACCTCCATTCCCTAGATAGCCTCCTCAAAGATTGAACTCACAATACTAGGTTTAGTAGGCCAATGCTCAAACCACTGAGCTAGCCCTCCTGAATCTCAGATCAGGCACAAGCGGAGTGAGTGTGTCGTTAAAATACCAGTTGTGTCTCCCGGCAGCACATGGTTTTCAAATATTGTTCAAGTTCTTAGACATGTTGATGCTTCTCTTTGTCTTTCCCTCTGTTTTATGCAGTTCATGTATCTGAGAATCCCCCCGAGCAAGAAGCACGTCCAATCACAAATACACTTAGAGGAGCACGGCAAGATTTTAATCAATATCTGCCAGGATTAGAGCTCTGAAGACGGTTTCTTTCAGAGCAGCAGGACTAGATGTCTGGATGTCGCACAGCCAAAGGGCAATGAGCATTCTGCTGCTCAGCGCTGAGCGAGAAGGAACATTTGCAGCAGAAGCATGAGAGGGTCCAGGAGTCCAGTAAAAAGTCAGGAAATGCACCTGCACGGGCCTGTCCGATTCAGATCTCGATTGGGTGCTGTCAAGGGCCCTCAGCAAAGAGCCTGTCATGCCACATGCCATTTAGCTGACCCCTGGCGGGATCCTTATCAGGCAGGAGAACGAGGGTGATGCTGCAGCTGGGAACAGGGAAGATCCTGCCAATGTCCCTAAATGCCAGGATGTGACCTCACATCAGATCAGGAGGACCAGTTTGGAGATGATAGCAGTGAAAACTCTGGAGAGGGGGATGTGCCTGGCCAGAGACTGGAAGTCCAGATGGTTACTGCAACTCTCTAACCCCTCCCTCCCATTGTTTTCTAGAAAAATTGTCCTTTCAACACTTTTTGTAGGATTTTGTAGGTTATGGCCAAATAATTTACTGTCCTGGATATTATGTCCTGCATTGCTGTGTGTGTGTGTGTCTGTGGGGTGCAGACGCCACAACATTTTCATGGCCTCCTCTCCCTTCCCCTCCCCTCCACCAGCCTCTGCTGGGCACAATCCCAAGTGGATGCAGAGCACTGGGGGGAAAGGTTTGGGAAAAGCCAGCTTTGCTGTTTATCCAAGAGTTCAGAGTATGGGCTGTAGAGCTTGTGCTGAAGCCCACGGTCTTTATCAAGTTCAAAACTAGAAATCAGTGCCCCTCTGTCCTTTTCACCGCAGGCAGGCAGGTTGGGGTGGAGGGGTTCAAACACCGCTTGGATCAATGCTCTCCATCCTAGCTCAGGCTTTGGTTGGTTTCCTTCATTTCTCCCCCAGTCCTGGTAGCTTATTCTGGAAAGTTTCTCAGGCAGCAGGAATTCTCCATGGTCTTTCAGGAGAATTGGGAGTGCAAACCTGCTCGGGCCAGGTCCCTACCAAATTCAGGGCTCACTTTGACTAATTTACAAACCCTCTGGCCTTGAAATTGACCAACGTCACCATTTCAGATGTTTCCACCTGATATTTCCTGGTATTGTAACCATGGGGGTCCCAACCAAACTGGGAGAATGGGGGAGTCCAGAGGTTGTTGTGGGGGGGTCACAGCATTGTCACCCTCACTTGTGTGCTGCCTTCAGACCTGGGGTCCAAGGGCAGCAGCCAGCAACCTTTCTGAAGCTAGAGGAGGTTCCCAGATGTGCAGGTGGGTCCCTGATGTTGGGAGCACCTCAGCTCCTACCTATTACTTGGGAACACCTCAGCTCCAACCATTTTCGGGACATCCAGAGAAATGGACCCCTGAGCCAAAGAAGGAACTGCAAGGGAAGCCCAGAGCTCTCACTTCAGATGCCAGGCAGAAGCCCCGAGCCCAGGCACCCAGAGTGCCAGCAGGAGTTGGGAGGGGCATGAAAGTCCTGACCCCAGTGCCCCAGCACTGGCTGCAGCCACAGGGGGCCAGAAGCTCTGAGTCCGGGCACCCAGAGACGTGACTGGAGCAGAAGCTGCCAAGGCCAAAGCCCTGAGCCCAACACCGAGCTGATGCAGCACGCTCACTTCTGCATTGCCTCTGCAGGTGCGTCTGATATCCCCACAGAGAGGAAGTCCTGTCCCCAGCCGGGCAGAGAAACAGCTAAGAGGCCCCTACTGGGTTCTCGTGGCTGGGGGGTCCAGCAGGACGGGGAGATCGGATTTCACGGGGCAGGGCTAATTCGATCTAGCCAAAAAAGGGACAACAAGAACCAAGAGCTGCCAGCTGAAGCCAGAGAAATTCAAATGAGACGTAGGCACACATTTTTGACAGTGAGGGAAACTAGCCACTGGAACAAATTACCCAGGGGAGAGGTGGAGTCTCTGTTTCCTGGTGTCCTCATGTCACAACTGCCTGTCATTCTAGAAGGTGCCTTTTAGTGACTTACAAGCAATTGGGCTTCATATGGTGCAAAGTGTGTGAAATTTCATAGCCTGTGAAATAGAGGCCAGATTAGGAGATCGAATTGTTTTATAACCTCTATGAAAAGCTCAGTGTGGGGTGCGGAACAGACTCTGCTGTTTTAATGGGTGGCCTGCTTGCTCCCCAGAATCAATAATGAGCAAGTGGGGTGATCCGGGCTGCAGCTTAAACATCCAGCTGAGCTGGCCAGGGGCAGACATCAGGCCTGCCAGGGAAAGGTGGGTGTGGCAGTGACTTCACAAAGGCCTTTGGCAGGAACTCAGCCTACTGGGCAAAGATGATGAGGCGTCTGTGACCTCACAGAGCTCCCTTGCCAACAGCCGGGCAGGACAGGGATGCGGGGCAGGGGGAACCTCGGAGAGCCCTGTAGCCTTGCTGCAGCAAGCCTCCATCTCGCGGTCTCTCGCTGAGGACCAAGAGACAGTTGCTGTAGAGGAGATTCTGTGCGTGTGTTTTTCATTTTGATGTGGATTTGTTGCAAAGATATTGTCATCTGTGTAGAAGGTAAGAAAAAATAGGCTCTAAGTACAAGATAGGGGACTCTATGCTAGCAGATTCAAAGGCATCACCACCCTCCTAGTGAAAAAGTTTTTGCTAATATCAAAGCCTTCCACACTGCAACTTGAGATCATTGCTCCTTGTTCTGTCATCTACCAGCTCTAAGATTTCATGACAATCAATCTTTCATTAGGACAATAATTCAAAAATACAAATACAAAAAACTTTGAGTGAAATCAATCCATACTGATCTTTCGTGTCTGGGAGTGTGGGCCTCGGGGACCAGACTGAGACCCTCATGGGCTAGTAACACCCAGGAATCCAGTAAAATAATTCCAGTTCTCTTAGCATCCAAGCCTCCCTAATCCAAGGAACACCTGAGGGCTGCGGGAGACAGAGGGGTGCTGAGACTGTCTAACTCATGACTGAAAATACAGAGAGGTGTTATTGGCTTTGATTGGGGGAAAAGTAACAAATCTGTTGGGATTCTTACCCCAAATAACAATCGCCCATTGTCCTTTAGAGCACGTGGTCCCTAACACGTCTGACTCGCTCAAATCTCTCTTCTGCTAGGACTGTGAGAATTTTCTCCATCCCCCATGATACCGAGGGAAAGAGAAAAGAATGACCTCTCTTTGGTCACACAGCAAGGTCATGCCAGAACTAGAAAGAGAAGCATAAGAAACAAGTTGTATCAAAATGTTTTGCCTTTCAAACAAACTGATTTCTTAAACAAAGGCAATTTGATGTGTGGTTAGTGAACTGAAATGATACAACTGTGGGGTCAGGGCCGGGAACGGGACCGGGACTGGAACAGGCACCGATACCAGTGCTGCAGGGCTGGAGCTGCAACAGCAGGGCCAGAGCCGCAAGCGTGGGGAAGGGCCTGGGCTGGCACTGGTGCTGCGGTGCCAGTGCCGCAACTGTGGGACCGGAGCCGCAACCGCGGGACCAGCGCCGTCGCCACAACCGCGGGCCCGGCACCGGCGTCGTGACCACGGGACTAGGCCGGCACCGGTGCCAGAGCCGCAGCTGCAACCGCGGACCAGGGCCGGGAATGGCGCCGGTGCCACGGAGCCACAAATGTGGCCCCGGGCCAGCACAGGTGTGGTGGAGCCGGAGCCGTGGGGACAGGCCGGGACCAGCACCGGCGCCGCGGGGGCTGGGCCAAAGGCGCGGGGCCAGCGCCGGGACCAGCACTAGTGTTGCGGGGGCCAGGCTGGAGCCGTGGGGCCAAAGCTGGGGACCCTCAGCTGGGGCCGGGACAGGACAGGGCTAGATCTTCAATGTAGGATCAGGATTTTGGTTTGAATTGATTATTTTTAAAAATAGTGCTAAGCAGATGCTACACTGTAAGAAGAGGCAACAGAATCAAAAACTGAAAGATTGTTACTAAAACCAATGAAGAGCTGCAGAGAGTGGAGACCCGGCAAAGCAAACAAATGAATCCTGTGAGTAACTAACCTGAAAGCAAATGGGGAAGAAAATCTCATCTGGGTAATTGTGGCTCTTGGGACAAAAATTGAGTTCCTGGTACGTAGCCTGGCTGAGATCATCCCTTTTCCCTGGGATTCAAATGTCATTCTCTGTGTGGTGTCCTTATTTTATTCCTAGGAAAAAGATCCCCAAAGGAGGTGTAAGGATCCGGGACTCCAGTGTCTGCCAGAAGCTTCAGCCACCTTCATAGGTAGAAGTCACTGGCTTTCCTACAATGCCACTAGTGCTCTTCCTGTTCTCCAGGTCTGCTCCCTCCAGCAGGACAGAGACACCCCTTAACTCCCCGAGTCCTGATTTCCTGCCATTCAAAGGGCTGAGGGTTTGCATTGCCCCCACCCCAACCATCAGAGACTTTTCCTATGGGAATCTCCCTAGAGCAGGGGAGAAATCTGTTCTTCCATTAGAACCAGTCTGCTCAGTAAATCCACCCACACTGACCTCATCTCAGCTGCTTTGTTTATCCGAGATTAGTGGTATCTTTGGAAAACCCTTAGCGTGTCGGGGTGTGAGGTGGAGCAGGGGATGCAGGAGCACCAGCAGATTCCCCTGAAGAATACCACCCTGTCTTTCTCTGGTCAGGTTAGAGCTCACCGTCCATTGCGGAGGTGAAGACCGCATGAGAGCTGCTGGATTGACCTTGATGTGCCATGTCCTTGTGTGGATGAAGGACCTCCATCTCAGGGATGGCCAGCAGCAGATGTAACACGTGTGTCCAGGAATGGGCTAAATAACCTACATTGAGAGGTAAGTAAAATCGTGGCCACATGTAGACATCCCAGGAATTGGTGGGGATTGACCCAGGGTCCTTCAGCACAAGCCCTGCTCACTCACTCTCAACAAATCCAGCTCCACTCACTAGACCACACCCGACTGCAGAGCCCCAGATCCCAGGAGCCCTGATTCTCAGACCCAGGCCTCACATCACAAGGCCAAACCTCCTCCCATTCTGGGCGCTGTAGAAGGGACCATTGGCAAAAAAAACCCTCTACATTCCCCCTGTCAGAGACTGCGGCCACGGGTGACAAGTGAATGAGCTGAGATCTCCCCTGTGGGAATCCGAGGGGTTGCACATTTGGGGTTTCACAGGGACGGCGTCTGGCAGCCATTGAGAGAGTGTTCCTGGGAGGAGATTTTCCGTCTCTAACAAAGGGTTTCTGTTCCCCCAGATCTCAGCCGCTCATCAGAATGCGGGAGAGCCGAGTGCTGATGGGCTACAGGGGTCCCAGGAGTTGCTGTGCAGCAGGGGCAGGGTGTGCAGTCATCATGGGCCAAACCCTGCGCTCCAGACAACCCAGGCTGTTTCCCTGGATTGCAATGGGGACTTTAGCTTGGGGAATCGGTTGCTGGTGCCTATGTCCACAGCTGGGATGTTTTCATGAGGCTACTCAATGGTCCACGAGAGAGAGGAGGAGCCTCTTATGTACCTCCCGAGCACCCGCTGGTGCCTGGATTGATTGACACCAGCTTATCAGGGAGCTTCCTGTTTCCTGCTGCTTCCCTGAACCCGCTTGAGGAGAACAGATAGTCAACTGAAGTAGTAGGAGCCGGTTAGGCCCTTAAGAGGCTGAGATCTTCCCTCACTCAGGTCCTGCTACCAGCCTGCTTATTTGTCCCCTTCAAGTGAGTGTTGAGAGCCACTCTAGCTGGCACAGAACAGCAGTCATGAGTGAAAGAAGAAAACGCCCCCCTGGGGCAACATTCAGAAAAAGAATGAAAGCAAAAGAAGCTTTTCTATCTAAGCAGGAAGGAGCTCTCCTGAGATACAGAGACACACATGTTCACGCTGAGCCTTCCGGCCCCAATGAGGATGTGAGTGGTGAGGAGATGCCTGATCTTCCAGTTAGTCAGAGTGCAGGTGACCTGACAGCTACTGCAGCATCCATATCTCCATCTCAAATGGATGTAACCATGCACATTCCTGAAGAAAAGTGTAGCTCAGAGAAGAGTGTGGTGGAGGCACAAGAAACAGCTGCTGCTGAGTTTAGTTCCTTAAATCTAGATGATCCAGGACTGTGGACCCACTTGAGCAATAGCCTGAAGGACTTCCTTGTACTGCATGGGCCACAGCAGGTGAAAAACTTCACGTTCCCCAAAGACAATGAAAATAGAAGTTTCCATCCAACACATTCCTGGTGTGAAATCCCCAATGGTGACAAAGTGGAGAGGCCATGGCTTAGGTACTCAAAACCCCAGAATGCTGCATACTGGTTTTGTTGCAAACTCCTCCAGTCTAATGTTCCAGCCACATTGTGTTCTACAGGAACAAAGGACTGGAAAAATCTGGCTAGAAATGTGGCATGCCATGAGAGGGCAGCAAATCACCAGAGAGCATTCCATAGGTGGAAAGAACTTGAGAGGAGCCTAAGATTAAAGGCCACCATAGATGATCAGCATGAAGAGAAGATTGCATCAGAGTTCT
Organism: Mauremys mutica; assembly: GCF_020497125.1. Taxonomy (NCBI): domain Eukaryota; kingdom Metazoa; phylum Chordata; order Testudines; family Geoemydidae; genus Mauremys; species Mauremys mutica. The sequence goes on from NC_059084.1 coordinate 33,964,379, forward strand.
GAAAAGGCTTTTTGCCATTGTGAGAGGGCTTGCTACCCAAAACCTAGCACTGCGTGGCACTTCAGATCAGCTGCACGTGCCAAACAATGGAAACTTCTGCATAGAACATCCTCACCGCACAAGTTCCCCAATCCACAACCCTTTCTTTAATCATAATCATAATTCATAATAAACAAATGACTATTCATCAAAAGAAAGAAAGAACGTCCTAGTTCTTACATGTCCTGCTTTCTTTGTATGTGTCAGGGTATGGCTACACTGGCGATTTGCAGCGCTGGAAAGCCTCCACCAGCGCTGCAATTAGTAAGTGGCCACACCTGCAAGGCACTTCCAGCGCTGCAACTCCCTGGCTGCAGCGCTGGCCGAACACCCCTCTCGGCATGGGGAATAAGGATTCCAGCGCTGGTGCTGCAGCGCTGGTCATCAAGTGTGGCCACACACCAGCGCTGTGATTGGCCTCCAGGGTATAAGGATGTATCCCAGAATGCCTGTTCAGCCACTCTGCTCATCAGGTCAGACTCTACTTCCCTGGCCTCAGGTGACCCGCCCTTTAAATGCCCCGGGAATTTTTAAAATCCCCTTCCTGTTTGCTCAGCCAGGTATGGAATGCAATCAGTGAATCTTTACAGGTGACCATGCCTCCACGTGGCAAACGAGCCCCAGAATGGAGCAATGGCGAGCTGATGGACCTCATCAGTGTATGGGGGGTGGAATCTGTGCAGGCACAGCTGCGCTCTAGCCGTAAGAATTATGATACCTTTGCCCAGGTATCGAGAGCCATGCTGGAAAGGCGCCATGAGCGTGACGCGCTGCAGTGCAGGGTAAAAGTAAAGGAGCTGCGGAGTGCCTATTGCAAAGCACGTGAGGGGAACCGCAGATCAGGCAGTGCCCCCACGACCTGCCGGTTTTACAAGGAGCTGGATGCGATTTATGGGGGTGACCCCTCTGTAAATCCAAGGACCACGATGGACAGTTCAGAGCCGGTAGAGGAGGGGGAGGGGGAGGCAGACAGTGAGGCTACTGTGGTGGGGGAAGACACCCCGGAGGAGGCATGCAGTCAGGAGCTCTTCTCAAGCCAGGAGGAAGCTAGCCAGTCGCAGCCCCTGGAACTTGGTGCAGAAGAATCACAGGAGCAGGTCCCAGGTAAGCAGCTTTTATTGCAATGCAAAGGTTTTGGGAGAGTAGGGGGGATGGTATGGCTGCATGCCTGCATGCCTAGACATGGAATATCCCATTGATGTGGTCTATCATGTCGCAGTAATCTGCCTCTGTAATCTCTTCAAAAGTTTCTGCAAGAGCATAGGCAATTCGCGTGACCAAGTTTAAAGGGAGAGCCATTGTGGTCCCTGTCCCATTCAGGCTAACGCGTCCGTGCCACTGTTCCAGGAGGGGTGCGGGAACCATGCTTGCACAGAGGCATGCTGCATAAGGACCCGGGCGGAATCCGCATTGTTGTAGGAGACCCTCCCTTGCTTCTTTGGTAACCCGCAGAAGGGAGATATCTTCCAGTATTAACTCCTGTGGGAAATGGAGGGAGTGTTTCAGTGCTGGTTTCCCCAACTGCATAGCGCGGCAGGCAGGAACCCCAGGAACCCCAGGGTTAACAAAGCCCCGAAACAGGCAGCCTAGCCATGAAGCAAGAAGCACCCTGCTCGAGCAGACCACGGAAGGAAACCCCAGGGTTAATTCCTGAGGGACATGGCACTGCTGCGTTTAACATCAAGCAGCCTAGCCATGAAGCAAGAAGCACCCTGCTCGAGCAGACCGCGGAAGGAAACCCCAGGGTTAATTCCTGAGGGACATGGCACTGCTGCGTTTAACAAAGCCCCAGCACCCTGCTCGAGCAGACCGCGGAAGGAAACCACAGGGTTAATTACCATTACCATTTCTGGGAGGCTGTGAATTCTCTAGCAGTTGCTGAAATGTGTGAGGAATGCTTGTGAGACTTTAAAATAACTTCAGATTATACACAATGGAAGCTCTCTTAAAATGTATCATTTGCTGTATTTTTACAGTGACCTTGAGTAGTCCTGGGCCGGTCTTATCAGTGACTGAAAGAAAGCTTCAAAACCTGAGGAGGAAACCGAACAAAAGCAAAGAAGAATTGGTGAAGGCAGTTATGAACCAGTGTGCAACAGAGAATAAAAATGCGCAGGAATGGAGAGAAAAGATGCATCACTGGAGGCAAACAGAAAGCAGGAGAAAGGCGTTGACGCTGAAGAAAACCACGAGGCAGCTTATAAACCTCATTGCGCGCCAGACAGACTGTATGCAGTCAATGGTAGCAATGCAGGCAGAGCACTACTGTGCCAAACCCCCACCCTCCCAAACCTCTTTCCCCTATGCACCAATGTCAGCTCCAAGTCCCATTCCCCAGCATCCAGGTTCTTACCTACACCATCACCAGCTGCCCCTGACACCTGTACGGTCACCTATGAGCCCAGAGAACTACGACCCTTACCCTCTGCACTCAACCCCCATCACCATGCAACAGTACAATCCTGAGGTGCACAGCACTCCTGGCAGTACATATGAAAAACTATGAATGTACAGTTCAACAACCAACCCCCCTGCCCGTGTACTTCCTTTTTTTTAAAATAAATGATTTCTTTGATTATGAATCAGTTTTTATTATTGCATAAAGTGAAAGATAACAAACCCCAATGAAAACACAGGTAACAAACATCAAGGAAAACACAGGCACTTAAAAGCACTGTAACCAGTGCACGTCACTCCTGGTCAAGGCAAAAAAACATTACTGTTGGCTTTCAGCCTCAAATTTCTCCCTCAAGGCATCCCTAATCCTTGTTGCCCTGTGGTGGGCGTCTCTAGTAGCCCTGCTGTCTGGCTGTGCAAATTCAGCCTCCAGGACTTGCACCTCGTTGGTCCATGCCTGGCTGAATGCTTCACCCTTCCCTTCACAAATATTATGGAGGGTACAGCACGCGGATATAACTGCAGGGATGCTGCTTTCCCCCAAGTCTAGCTTCCCATACAGACATCTCCAGCGAGCTTTTAAACGGCCAAAAGCACACTCCACAGTCATTCGGCATCGGCTCAGCCTGTAGTTGAAACGGTCCTGGCTCCTGTTCAGCTTCCCTGTATATGGTTTCATGAGCCAAGGCATTAATGGGTAAGCGGGATCCCCAAGGATCACAATGGGCATTTCAACGTCCCTTACTGTGATCTTTCGGTCTGGGAAAAATGTACCTTCCTGCATCTTCCTGAACAGGCCACTGTTCCGAAAGATGCGTGCATCATGCACTTTTCCAGGCCAGCCTGTGTAAATATCAATGAAACGCCCACGGTGATCCACAAGCGCCTGGAGAACCATAGAGAAATACCCCTTGCGATTAATGTACTCGTAGGCTAGGTGGGGTGGTGCCAGAATAGGAATATGCGTCCCATCTATTGCCCCTCCACAGTTAGGGAAACCCATTTCTGAAAAGCCATCCACAATGTCCTGCACATTCCCCACAGTCACGGTTCTCCTTAGCAGGATGCGATTAATGGCCCTGCAAACTTGCATCAACACGATTCCAACGGTCGACTTTCCCACCCCAAACTGGTTCCCGACCGACCGGTAGCTGTCTGGAGTTGCCAGCTTCCACATTGCAATAGCCACCCGCTTTTCCACCGTCAGGGCAGCTCTCAATCTTGTGTCCTTGCGCCGCAGGGTGGGGGTGAGCTCAGCACACAGTCCCATGAAAGTGGCTTTTCTCATACGAAAGTTCTGCAGCCACTGCTCGTCATCCCAGACTTCCATGACAATGTGATCCCACCACTCACTGCTTGTCTCACGAGTCCAAAAGCGGCGTTCCACGGTGCTGAGCATTTCCGTTACTGCCACAAGCAATTTCATGTCACCCGCTTTAGGCAAATCCATATCATCATCGGACTCCTCACTGTCACTTTGGAGCTGAAGGAGGAATAGCTCAACTGCCAAACGTGATGTGCTGGCGACAGTCAGCAGCAAATTCCTCAGCAGCTCAGGCTCCATTTCACAGCGTGCTGAACTCACAATGGCAAGAAACGTGGACGGCGAAACTGTGACTGCTGGGAAGTGAAGCGATGCACCACGGGGCGTTGGAACAGGAAGCGGAATGACCCACACACTTCCTTCCCCTTCCCACAATACTCAGCGCCAAAACGGTGCAAAAACGGGATGAGGTGCTCTGTGGGATAGCTGCCCACAATGCACCTCTCAGTACAGCGCTGGAAATGCTGCCAATGTGGCCACACTGCAGCGCTGGTAGCTGTCAGTGTGGCCACACTGCAGCGCTGGCCCTGCACAGCTGGATGACCAGCGCTGCAAACTACCACCGCTGCAAACCGTAAGTGTAGCCATAGCCTCAGTCTTCCTTATATCAGAGGGGCTTTGTATCAGGGCGTGTCCTTACTTTCTCTGTCTTGTAAAGCGCACACTATTCACACTGACCGGATAAATAATGGAGACATTACCAAAAAAACCCCCCAACCCTTTGTCATAAAGACTGTTCTCCTCAGTAAAGCAAGCTATAAACATTAGGAAATGCACAGAGGACTAAAAGGCTGCAAAGTGAAGCACTCTCAAGTTAGGAAATCCCAGAATGAGCATTGCCTGTGCAACGTTAACCCTGCAAGAAATGAGGCAGGGACCCTACAGGCAACAGACTCCTTCAATACACAGCCCCAGAGCAGAAAACCCTGTGCACTGAATGAGGAAGGGGTCCCGTGGGAAAAAAATACTATGGGATCATGTCATAAAAGTCTGCTTCATCCTGTAAATGCACAAGAGGACTGAATTGAGGGTGCCAGGGCAACACTTCTTTGGACATTTGCTAACCTGAGAATGCTTCACTTTGTTACCTTTCCATCCCGTTTAGAAACCTTGACTTTGTATTTCCTAATGATTTTATTGATGAAAGCAAACGTAAGTAAGGTTAAATGAAGGGTTTTTGTTTGTTAATTTCCTTTGTTTTTTTGTAATAGAAAGAAAATCTTTTATCTCTGTGCTGTGTAACGGGGTGACCCCCCGCTCCAGCCTGGAAGGGGTTGGAAAAGCCCTGCAGAGGGCTGGGGCTGGGCAAGGTACAACCCTGGCTGATTGGAGGAAGTGGCTGCAGCTGGGGCCACGCCCCAACCTGAGCAACAGGGCCTTCTAAGAAGGCCAGGGAAGCCAGAAGGATCAGTCTCTCTCTGTTTGTAGCGGGAGATGGGCCTGGCTGCAGGGAGCTAGAGACAGGGTACCTGACTGGAGCAGGGCCTAGCAGAAGGCCAAGAGTTCCTGGGAGTTGCAGAGGGCAGCCCAGGGGTAGGCCAAGGCAGCAGGTCGAAACCCTCCTTGCCAGTGCTGAATGGCTGATACTGCAGTCTGCCCCAGGGCACGGGGGTGAGATGATGACTGGCAGTAGCCGTATACTGAGGTGAGGTGGGGATAGTGGGTGGGTGGTTCCCTGGGCAGGGTAGACCCTGAGAGAAAGGGGTTAATGCCAGGGGGCAGCACCTCAGCTAAAGGGGCACCGGGTCCAGGGAGGGGCACGGGGCCCAGAGGTCAGACGGATCACTGACCTGCAAAGGGCGCTCCGGAGCTGGAACGAGCTGATTCCCAGAAGTCACCACCAGGAGGTGCCGTGGGGGTGAGTCCGCACCTCTACAAGCTGTTAAACAGTGAAGCTCTTACTCATGCGTTGGTTCAGTTTATATTTTATTGCCATGGTTATCTTTGTGAAAACCCCACTTTTACCACTCAGAGCTGTGCTGATCAGAGAATTGAAAGGAATGAAATTAAACTGTATTAAGACAAAACACATTTTATGCAACTTCAGGGTCATTAAACGTTCTCAGCTATAACCCTGAATGTTGAAGAAGAAGAGAAACAATATCCAAGAAAAAGAGCTGGAATTTTTCATCTTGTTATCACCTAGGCCTTACTGAGTAAAGTAGCATACACCTGCCTTTTGCGAAGGAACACAGCACCGTACCGCAGCCCAAACCCCACTGAGCACAGCAGGGACCCCTCATTCTTCTCTTCTGCAGACTAAACAATCCCAGTTCCCTCAGCCTCTCCTCATAAGTCATGTGCTCCATCCCCCTAATCATTTTTGTTGCCCTCCGCTGGACTCTTTCCACTTTTTTCACGTCCCTCGATCTGCTGGCAATGCCCCTGCTTATACAGCCCAAAATGCCATTAGCCTTGGCAACAAGGTTCACACTGTTGACTCATATCCAGCTTCTTGTCCACTGTAACCCCTAGGTGCTTTTCTGCAGAACTGCTGTCTAGCCATTCGGTCCCTAGTCTGTATCAATGCATGGCATTATTCTGTCCTAAGTGCAGGACTCTGCACTTGTCCTTGTTGAACCTCATCAGATTTCTTTTGGCCCAATCCTCCAATTTGTCTAGGTCACTCTGTATCCTACCCCTACCCTCCAGTGTATATACTACTCCTCCTAGTTTAGTGTCATCTTCAAACTTGCTGAGGGTGCAATCCACGCCATCCTCCAGATCATTAATGAAGATATTGAACAAAACCGGCCCCAGGACCGACCCTTGGGGCACTCCGCTTGATACCAGCTGCCAACTAGACATGGAGCCATTGATCGCTACGTGTTGAGCCCGACAATCTAGCCAGCTTTCTAGCCACCTTATAGTCCATTCATCCAGCCCATACTTCTTTAACTTGCTGGCAAGAATACTGTGGGAGACTGTATCAAAAGCTTTGCTACAGTCAAGGAATAACATGTCCACTGCTTTCCCCTCATCCACAGATCTTGTCCTCCACCTGGTTCTCATAGTCACATGCTTCCACGGGCCACTTTCCTCACCCAGCAGCCTCCCCTCAGAGTTCTCCAGTCCGGCTTGTATCTGCGAGTCTTCACTTTTCCCTTCAGCCTCCTCTCTCCTTCCCCCCAGCCATCTGCTCAAATCCCCTTCAAACCTCAACCATAGTTTCCACCTGCATCTCCAAACCTTGGATCTTCCATCAGCCTTATCAGGTGGCACTTCATACAAATGAAGCTCTTTTCAGGTACCTGTTCCAGGATAAGGTACATTCCACAGCTTCCACATCCAATCAGCTTCATTGTCGCTTCCCTTCCTGGGGTCTCTACCACTGCTGCCTCTGTCGCTGTCACAGCCTCCCACCTAAATGCCTGTCAAGGAGAAAAAGGGAAAACACACACACAAAACAAAACCAGAACACCACATACTCCCTTCCCCACACTCCCCTGACAAACTCCCACTCAAACTCCCCTGTGCCCACCTATGTTTGTGACTCCTGGACTCCTGTCCTGCTGGCTGACTCCTCGTCTGTCTTTATAGGCCCCATAATCAGGGCTCTGCTGTGATCAAAGGCTCGGCTATTCTCAGATCACACTGCCCCCTACCAGTCCCTGCAAACTAACACACACACACACCACTCTCCTGGTGTTGGGAGGGGAACAGGAGAAAGGACAAATGAAGCAAGAGATGAAGAGAAAGAAGGGAGGGAGGGAGGGATGGACGGAGGAAAAGGTGAAACAGAAAGGACAAACCCTAATGTCCCCAGTGATACTAAGGGACAAAATCTCAGGTGCGGATAAATTTCTGCCTGCTTAAGCTCGTGTTTTCCTTGCCTAGAATTCAACTGTCACCAGATGGATCAGATTGAACAGGTTTCATACCTCGAGGAGGCTCTTACCTTCTAAACAGGGACATCTGTTTTCTAGTAAAATCACTAAAAGGAAGGAGAAAACTCGAAAGAGGTTCCTCCTGGCGCTCCCGTACGTAAACCCGAATACTCTCTTAGTCCTCAAAGAAACACCTCGAGAAGGAGACTTGCTGAAGCAAAGCCACGGGAGTCTCTGAGGTTTCCCTGGCCCCTCGCCCCTGTTCTGCCTGTCTGATGTCAGCATCTCTCTGTGAGGTCACCACCTCCCCACCACCTTTGACCAATAGCCTGAGGTCCTGCAAAAGGCCTTTGTGATGTCACTGCCACACCCCTCCCTTGCTGTGCTAATGTCCTGCCCCTGGCCAGGCACTTTGGAGGTTTGAGCTACTTCCTGTGGATCACCCCACTCAAGGAATGTTCATTCTAGGAAGCAAGACGGCTAGACAGTAAGACATCAGACGCTGCTCCCAATGCGCCACTCAGTTTTTCAGAAATTGGTCAACTTGATGGCCAGAAGAGATCATTAGAGCATCTAATCTGACCCTCTGCATATCACAGGCCTCCTGTATGACAGAATAGCTTCTTTTGGGGCAAACACATTTCAGAATTATCTGGTTCTCCGTATTAACCCTACAACCAGCGCACATAGGTCCAGAAGTGGGCAATCTCTCCTATGGTCACTAGATGGCGATGCAGCCTGGCACTTTCCCATTCATGAGATGATCCGACGTTTTGGTTAACCAATCTGGCCCTGGTCCCAATTCGATGGGATAAAGGGGGTTCCGCTCTCCTTGTGAGCGATCGTTTGATGCAGGGGATCTTCTGCTGGTGTTATTCCTTGTGGAAAAGTACAAATTGCAAAACTTGTGGGAGGGGCCTTCTAAGGTGGTAGGGAGGGGTCACGCTGTTACCTGCAACGTACACAGGCCCCGCAGCAGGAACGCACCTCAGAATATGCATAGAAACAGGTTAAAAGTGCATCACAAAAGTGAAGCCATTGTCAAGATGCTATTCTGTGCAGAGGACTGTAAGACAGCCCCTGTTCCTGCTCTGAGGCCTGAATGCCATAGGGATATCCCACTCGAGAGCATTGAGGTGTGTGAAGAGGTTACCGTAACTAAAAAGACAGTGGTCATGGCTGTGCTGCAAAGTCACTGACAGGTATTATCAAGCACGCCAGGTCTGACTCACAAAAGTTGCTTAAGATGAACAGTGTGGGATCACAACCTGCACCCAGCAAAGCATCCCACAGAACTGGTACATTTAGGCAGCAGGTTCATAAGGAGATGACAAGGCTGCTGGACAAGGAATAATGAAGGAGTCAAACAGTCCCTGGGGTGAGGAGGTTGTTTTGCTGATGTTTACAGGGAGCTCCTCCCGAGTGTGGGGGGCAGAATGGCAGAAAGCACGAAAGGGCTCGTTTGAAGATGTAACAAGGGAGTGATGGTGGTTAGCATCATGGACCATGTAACTGCGAACACTGTGTGCCCTTAGCCCAGGGGTGGGCAAACTGCCCCATCTGCAGGCACTGCCTCTGAAGCTCCCATTGGCTGTGGTTCCCAGCCAATGGGAGCTGCAGGGGCGGTGCTTGGGGCAAGGATAGCGTGTGGAGCCTCCTTGCTTTCCCTATGAATAGAAGGCAGATAGGGGATGTGCTGCTGCTTCTGGGAGCCACATGGAGACATGGCACTTGCGTTTCTGTCACTCTTATCTGGACTCTCTGCAATTGGTCCACATCTTTCCTGAAAAGTGGTGCCCAGAACTGGACGCTAGACTCCAGTTGTGGCCTAATTAGCGCAGAGTAGGGCAGACGAATCACTTCTTGTCTCTTGCTTACAACACTCCTTCTCTTACCTCCATATTACAAGTGACAAACTGAGGCAAAGGGAGACTAAACCCAGGTTTTTTTAAGGTATTAGGCCACATAAGTCCCATTGATTTCAATGGGAATTAGGAACTGAAATCCCTTTAAAAACTCTGGCCCTAAGTGATTTGCTCAAGGTCGCAAAGGAAGTCTGCAGTGAAGGCAGAACTTAAACTCAGACCCCTCAAGTCTTAGTCGAGTGCGATAACCTCTGGACCATCCTTCCTTTCTCCTGTGTCTGTCTAATGACGTGCTTCTGTCTATATAACCCCAGACATAACCATGTCTCTCTCTATCTAGACCAGGGATGGGCAAACTATGGCCCGCGGGCCGGATCCGGCCCTTCAGGGCTTTGGATCCGGCCCGCGGGATTACCCCTGGTGGTGCTGTGGGCCCGGCGCTGCTCTCAGAAGCAGCCCCCGGGCCGGGAGGCAAAGGGCTCCATGTGCGCACGCAGAGCCCTCTGCCCCCCCCCATCCAGGGGCCGCAGCACTTCCCGGAGTGGCGTGGGGACAGGGCAGGCATGCAGGGAGCCTGCCCTGGCCCTGGTGTGCGCCACTGCCACCCCGGAGCCACTTTAAGTAAGCGGCACCGGGCTGGAGCTCAAACCCCTCCTGCCCCCCGCCCCCCAACTTCCTGCCCTAAGCCCTCTGCCTGTACCTCGCACCCCTCCTGCACCCAACTCCCTGCCCTGAGCCCCTTTCTGCACTCCTGTGCATTCCAACCACCTGCCCTGAGCTCCCTGCTGCACCCTGCACCCCGTGCACCCCAACTCCCTGCCCTGAGCCCCATCCTGCACTCCGCACCCCTCCTGTACCCCAACCCCCTTCCCTGAGCCCCCTCTTACACTCTGCACCCCTTCTCTGCCCCAATCCCTTGTCCTGAGCCCCTTCCTCCACATCCCGCACTCCACCCCACCCTGCCCCGGCCCTGCATACAATTTCCTCACCCAGATGTGGCCCTCGCCCCAAAAAGTTTGCCCACCCCTGATCTAGACCCATAGAAAAAAAATCCGTCTGTCTAGTGTCTCCCTGTCTCCCTACTTTTCCATAACTAAGCCAGGAGCTAGGCTATTTATAAGAAGTCAATTAAAACCACAAACTAGGAATAAACTCTGATTACGTTCAAGAACCAGCATTCTTGTTGAAATCAGTAAGATTATGTTCACACTGGGTCACTGTATATTAACTGAGGAGATATGAATGAAGAGCAAAGTTAAGCAGCGGGAGCTGAATTAAAACTATGGCTGAAACCCTCATGCCTGCTCTGGCTTCTTGCACAGCCTAAAACTGGAGTTCTGCAGTGGGGAAGCAGAGGCAGCAAGTGAGTTTGCAAAAGCTTCCCTCTCCAAAAGAAAGGACTCTAATGAATACTAAGTAAAACATCTCCCTCTCTCTCTGCCGTGCTCACATGAACTATCTTCTCATCCTGTACAACCTTCGGCTACAAATCTCTCTAATTTACCACGAGTGAATGGAGAGAGTGGGAGGACCAGCCTGTCCTTCTCAGTAGATAGTTCGTTAGCAGAGTCATAAAGCAGCTTCCTAGAGAATACCCACTGATCTCCACCTAAAGGGCCACAATGAATTGCAGGTCAAACAGCATCAAGAAAGATGGTTCCCTTGGAAGCTAGGTGAGTCCAGATGTTCCTGTTTCTTCTCCCGCCTCAAACTAAGAGGAAATTCAACTATGCAAGAGAGATTTCATTCCCTTATCGGTGTGTATCCACCCCGAACCCATGAGACCTTCCATGGGGGCAGAGAATGGTGCCCTGAGGAAGCCCATTCCATACTGTACTCTCTTTATTAACACTCTCCTCTCTCCAGGGCTGTTGAATGGGAATATTTCACCAGCACAAAACTTACTCTGGGACATTTTAAATGAAAATGTTTGATATTCAAAGAAATGAAACACATTTTTAGAAAAAAAAGAAAAAAACCCTCCATTAAACAAGATTCTGTGAAACCAAGGGGTAATTTTAAACTGACTATTTTCATCTTGATTTGCACAGCATATGACACCTTTTAACTCAGTACAGCACAATGGACCAGACACTCAGTTGGTATACAACACCGTAGCTCTGCTGATGCTGATGGATCTGTGACAACTGACGCCAGGTGGTGATCTATCCTGATATTCCCAAAATCTGACATGCAGCGTTCAGGATAGTTTAGGCAGTTGGTCCCATTTTACTGCAAGTTCTTTTGTGAGAAAAAATGAAGACAACATTTTGGGGTCAAATGCATCAGCACTTTGAGGACAGCAAAGCAATCATTTCTCTTGGTAGACAGAATGGATTTTGAAGCTTTCCTCAGGTATTAGAACTGAAAGAAAAATAGGCCACTCACACTTTAGTCTTTGCCCCGTAATGTTAAAACTTGTTGCAAGACAGATCTCTCATTCTTGAACTCAAACGGATTGTGTAAGGGGTAATTGGAGGTGGGGTTTCTTTGTTCTGCCAACACGAGAGGACAGAATTCATAGAATAGCAGAGTTGGAAGGGAACTCAGGAGGGCTCTAGTCCAACCTCCTGCTCAAAGCAGGACCCATCCCCAGACAGAAATTGACCTCCATTCCCTAGATAGCCTCCTCAAAGATTGAACTCACAATACTAGGTTTAGTAGGCCAATGCTCAAACCACTGAGCTAGCCCTCCTGAATCTCAGGTCAGGCACAAGCGGAGTGAGTGTGTCGTTAAAATACCAGTTGCGTCTCCCGGCAGCATATGGTCTTCAAATATTGTTCAAGTTCTTAGACATGTTGATGCTTCTCTTTGTCTTTCCCTCTGTTTTATGCAGTTCACGTATCTGAGAATCCCCCCGAGCAAGAAGCACGTCCAATCACAAATACACTTAGAGGAGCACGGCAAGATTTTAATCAATATCTGCCAGGATTAGAGCTCTGAAGACGGTTTCTTTCAGAGCAGCAGGACTAGACGTCTGGATGTCGCACAGCCAAAGGGCAATGAGCATTCTGCTGCTCAGCGCTGAGCGAGAAGGAACATTTGCAGCAGAAGCATGAGAGGGTCCAGGAGTCCAGTAAAAAGTCAGGAAATGCACCTGCACGGGCCTGTCCGATTCAGATCTCGATTGGGTGCTGTCAAGGGCCCTCGGCAAAGAACCTGTCATGCCACATGCCATTTAACTGAGCCCTGGCGGGACCCTTATCAGGCAGGAGAACAAGGGTGATGCTGCAGCTGGGAACAGGGAAGATCCTGCCAATGTCCCTAAATGCCAGGATGTGACCTCACATCAGATCAGGAGGACCAGTTTGGAGATGATAGCAGTGAAAACTCTGGAGAGGGGGATGTGCCTGGCCAGAGACTGGAAGTCCAGATGGTTACTGCAACTCTCTAACCCCTCCCTCCCATTGTTTTCTAGAAAAATTGTCCTTTCAACACTTTTTGTAGGATTTTGTAGGTTATGGCCAAATAATTTACTGTCCTGGATATTATGCCCTGCATTGCTGTGTGTGTGTGGGGGGGGGGGTAGTGCAGACACCACAACATTTTCATGGCCTCCTCTCCCTTCCCCTCCCCTCCACCAGCCTCTGCTGGGCACAATCCCAAGTGGATGCAGAGCACTGGGGGGAAAGGTTTGGGAAAAGCCAGCTTTGCTGTTTATCCAAGAGTTCAGAGTATGGGCTGTAGAGCTTGTGCTGAAGCCCACGGTCTTTATCAAGTTCAAAACTAGAAATCAGTGCCCCTCTGTCCTTTTCACCGCAGGCAGGCAGGTTGGGGTGGAGGGGTTCAAACACCGCTTGGATCAATGCTCTCCATCCTAGCTCAGGCTTTGGTTGGTTTCCTTCATTTCTCCCCCAGTCCTGGTAGCATATTCTGGAAAGTTTCTCAGGCAGCAGGAATTCTCCATGGTCTTTCAGGAGAATTGGGAGTGCAAACCTGCTCGGGCCAGGTCCCTACCAAATTCAGGGCTCACTTTGACTAATTTACAAACCCTCTGGCCTTGAAATTGACCAACGTCACCATTTCAGATGTTTCCACCTGATATTTCCTGGTATTGTAACCATGGGGGTCCCAACCAAACTGGGAGAATGGGGGAGTTCAGAGGTTGTTGTGGGGGGGTCACAGCATTGTCACCCTCACTTGTGTGCTGCCTTCAGACCTGGGGTCCAAGGGCAGCAGCCAGCAACCTTTCTGAAGCTAGAGGAGGTTCCCAGATGTGCAGGTGGGTCCCTGATGTTGGGAGCACCTCAGCTCCTACCTATTACTTGGGAACACCTCAGCTCCAACCATTTTCGGGACATCCAGAGAAATGGACCCCTGAGCCAAAGAAGGAACTGCAAGGGAAGCCCAGAGCTCTCACTTCAGATGCCAGGCAGAAGCCCCGAGCCCAGGCACCCAGAGTGCCAGCAGGAGTTGGGAGGGGCATGAAAGTCCTGACCCCAGTGCCCCAGCACTGGCTGCAGCCACAGGGGGCCAGAAGCTCTGAGTCCGGGCACCCAGAGACGTGACTGGAGCAGAAGCTGCCAAGGCCAAAGCCCTGAGCCCAACACCGAGCTGATGCAGCATACTCACTTCTGCATTGCCTCTGCAGGTGCGTCTGATATCCCCATAGAGAGGAAGTCCTGTCCCTAGCCGGGCAGAGAAACAGCTAGGAGGCCCCTACTGGGTTCTCGTGGCTGGGGGGGGTCCAGCAGGACGGGGAGATCGGATTTCACGGGGCAGGGCTAATTTGATCTAGCCAAAAAAGTCACAACAAGAACCAAGAGCTGCCAGCTGAAGCCAGAGAAATTCAAATGAGACGTAGGCACACATTTTTGACAGTGAGGGAAACTAGCCACTGGAACAAATTACCCAGGGGAGAGGTGGAGTCTCTGTTTCCTGGTGTCCTCACGTCACAACTGCCTGTCATTCTGGAAGGTGCCTTTTAGTGACTTACAAGCAATTGGGCTTCATATGGTGCAAAGTGTGTGAAATTTCATAGCCTGTGAAATAGAGGCCAGATTAGGAGATGGAATTGTTTTATAACCTCTATGAAAAGCTCAGTGTGGGGTGCAGAACGGACTCTGCTGTTTTAATGGGTGGCCTGCTTGCTCCCCAGAATCAATAATGAGCAAGTGGGGAGATCTGGGCTGCAGCTTAAACATCCAGCTGAGCTGGCCAGGGGCAGACATCAGGCCTGCCAGGGAAAGGTGGGTGTGGCAGTGACTTCACAAAGGCCTTTGGCAGGAACTCAGCCTACTGGGCAAAGATGATGAGGCGTCTGTGACCTCACAGAGCTCCCTTGCCAACAGCCGGGCAGGACAGGGATGCGGGGCAGGGGGAACCTCGGAGAGCCCTGTAGCCTTGCTGCAGCAAGCCTCCACCTCGCGGTCTCTCGCTGAGGACCAAGAGACAGTTGCTGTAGAGGAGATTCTGTGCTTGTGTTTTTCATTTCGATGTGGATTTGTTTCAAAGATATTGTCATCTGTGTAGAAGATAAGAAAAAATATAGGCTCGAAGTACAAGATAGGGGACTCTATCCTAGGAGATTCAAAGGCATCACCACCCTCCTAGTGAAAAAGTTTTTGCTAATATCAACACTGCAACTTGAGATCATTGCTCCTTGTTCTGTCATCTACCAGCTCTAAGATTTCATGACAATCAATCTTTCATTAGGACAATAATTCAAAAATACAAATACAAAAAACTTTGAGTGAAATCAATCCATCCTGATCTTTCGTGTCTGGGAGTGTGGGCCTCGGGGACCAGACTGAGACCCTCATGGGCTAGTAACACCCAGGAAGCCAGTAAAATAATTCCAAAGCATCCAAGCCTCCCTAATCCAAGGAAGACCTGAGGGCTGCGGGAGACAGAGGGGTGCTGAGACTGTCTAACTCATGACTGAAAATACAGAGAGGTGTTATTGGCTTTGGTTGGGGGACAAGTAACAAATCTGTTGGGATTCTTACCCCAAACAACAATCGCCCATTGTTCTTTAGAGCACGTGGTCCCTAACACGCCTGACTTGATCAAATCTCTCTCCTGCTAGGACTGAGAGAATTTTCTCCATCCCCCATGATACCAAGGGAAAGAGAAAAGAAGTGACCTCTCTTTGGTCACACAGCAAGGTCATGCCAGAGCTAGAAAGAGAATCATAAGAAACAAGTTATATCAAAATGTTTTGCATTTCAAACAAACTGATTTCTTAAACAAAGGCAATTTGATGTGTGGTTAGTGAACTGAAATGATACAACCGTGGGGTTGGGGCCGGGAACGGGACCGGGACTGGAACTGGGACCGGCACTGACACCAGTGCCACAGGGCTGGAGCTGCAACCACAGGGCTGGAGCCGCAAACGCGGGGACGGGCCTGGGCTGGCACTGGTGCTGCGGCGCCAGTGCCGCAACCGTGGGACCGGCGCCGGAGCCGCAACCGCGGGACCGGCGCCGTCACCACAACCGCGGGCCTGGCACCGGCGTCACGACCGCGGGGTTTGGCCGGCACCGGTGCCAGAGCCACAGCCGCAACCGTGGACCGGGGCCGGGAATGGCGCCGGTGCTGCGGAGCCACAACTGTGGCCCCGGGCTGGCACAGGTGTGGTGGAGCCGGAGCCGTGGGGCCAGGCCAGGACCAGCACCGGCGCCGCGGGGGCTGGGCCAGAGGTGCGGGGCCGGGGCCGGGACCAGCACTAGTGTTGCGGGGGCCAAGCTGGAGCCATGGGGCCAAAGCTGGGAACCCTCAGCTGGGGCCGGGACAGGACGGGGCTAGATCTTCAATGTAGGAACAGGATTTTGGTTTGAATTGATTTTTTTAAAAAATAGTGCTAAGCAGATGCTACACTGTAAGAAGAGGCAACAGAATCAAAAACTGAAAGATTGTTACTAAAACCAATGAAGAGCTGCAGAGAGTGGAGACCCAGCAAAGCAAACAAATGAATCCTGTGAGTAACTAACCTGAAAGCAAATGGGGAAGAAAATCTCATCTGGGTAATTGTGGCTCTTGGGACAAAAATTGAGTTCCTGGTACGTAGCCTGGCTGAGATCATCCCTTTTCCTTGGGATTCAAATGTCATGCTCTGTGTGGTGTCCTTATTTTATTCCTAGGAAAATGATCCCAAAAGGAGGTGTAAGGATCCGGGACTCCAGTGTCTGCCAGAAGCTTCAGCCACCTTCACAGGTAGAAGTCACTGGCTTTCCTACAATGCCACTAGTGCTCTTCCTGCTCTCCAGGTCTGCTCCCTCCAGCAGGACAGAGACACCCCTTAACTCCCTGAGTCCTGATTTCCTGCCATTCAAAGGGCTGAGGGTTTGCATTGCCCCCACCCCAACCATCAGAGACTTTTCCTATGGGAATCTCCCTAGAGCAGGGGAGAAATCTGTTCTTCCATTAGAAACAGTCTGCTCAGTAAATCTACCCACACTGATCTCATCTCAGCTGCTTTGTTTATCTGAGATTAGTGGTATCTTTGGAAAACCCTTAGCGTGTCGGGGTGTGAGGTGGAGCAGGGGATGCAGGAGCACCAGCAGATTCCCCTGAAGAATACCACCCTGTCTTTCTCTGGTCAGGTTAGAGCTCACCGTCCATTGCGGAGGTGAAGACCGGATGAGAGCTGCTGGATTGACCTTGATGTGCCATGTCCTTGTGTGGATGAAGGACCTCCATCTCAGGGATGGCCAGCAGCAGATGTAACACGTGTGTCCAGGAAAGGGCTAAATAACCTACATTGAGAGGTAAGTAAAATCGTGGCCACATGTAGACATCTCAGGAATTGGTGGGGATTGACCCAGGGTCCTTCAGCACAAGCCCCTCTCACTCACTGTCAACAAATCCAGCTCCACTCACTAGACCACACCCCATTGCAGAGCCCCAGATCCCAGGAGCCCTGATTCTCAGATCCAGGCCTCACATCACAAGGCCAAACCTCCTCCCATTCTGGGCGCTGTAGAAGGGACCATTGGCAAAAATCCCCTCTACATTCCCCCTGTCAGAGACTGCGGCCATGGGTGACAAGTGAATGAGCTGAGATCTCCCCTGTGGGAATCCGAGGGGCTGCACATTTGGGGTTTCACAGGGACAGCGTCTGGCAGCCATTGACAGAGTGTTCCTGGGAGGAGATTTTCCGTCTCTAACAAAGGGTTTCTGTTCCCCCAGATCTCAGCCGCTCAGCAGAATGCGGGAGAGCCGAGTGCTGATGGGCTACAGGGGTCCCAGGAGTCGCTGTGCAGCAGGGGCAGGGTGTGCAGTCACCATGGGCCAAACCCTGCGCTCCAGACAACCCAGGCTGTTTCCCTGGATTGCAAAGGGGACTTTAGCTTGGGGAATCGGTTGCTGGTGCCTATGTCCACAGCTGGGAAGTTTTCATGAGGCTACTCAATGGTCCACGAGAGAGAGGAGGAGCCTCTTATGTACCTCCCGAGCACCCGCTGGTGCCTGGACTGATTAACACCAGCTTATCAGGGAGCTTCCTGTTTCCTGCTGCTTCCCTGAACCCGCTTGAGGAGAACAGACAGTCAACTGAAGTAGTAGGAGCCGGTTAGGCCCTTAAGAGGCTGAGATCTTCCCTCACTCAGGCCCTGCTACCAGCCTGCTTATTTGTCCCCTTCAAGTGAGTGTTGAGAGCCATTCTAGCTGGCACAGAACAGCAGTCATGAGTGAAAGAAGAAAATGCCCCTCCTGGAGCAACATTCAGAAAAAGAAAGAAAGCAAAGGAAGCTTTTCTATCTAAGCAGGAAGGAGCTCTCCTGAGATACAGAGACACACATGTTCATGCTGAGCCTTCCGGCCCAAATGAGGATGTGAGTGGTGAGGAGATGCCTGATCTTCCAGTTAGTCAGAGTGCAGGTGACCTAGCAGCTACTGCAGCATCCATATCTCCATCTCAAATGGATGTAACCATGCACATTCCTGAAGAAAAGTGTAGCTCAGAGAAGAGTGTGGTGGAGGCACAAGAAACAGCTGCTGCTGAGTTTAGTTCCTTAAATCTAGATGATCCAGGACTGTGGACCCACTTGAGCAATAGCCTGAAGGACTTCCTTGTATTGCATGGGCCACAGCAGGTGAAAAACCTCACGTTCCCCAAAGACAATGAAAATAGAAGTTTCCATCCAACACATTCCTGGTGTGAAATCCCCAATGGTGACAAAGTGGAGAGGCCATGGCTTAGGTACTCAAAACCCCAGAATGCTGCATACTGGTTTTGTTGCAAACTCCTCCAGTCTAATGTTCCAGCCACATTGTGTTCTACAGGAACAAAGGATTGGAAAAATCTGGCTAGAAATGTGGCATGCCATGAGAGGGCAGCAAATCACCAGAGAGCATTCCATAGGTGGAAAGAACTTGAGATGAGCCTAAGATTAAAAGCCACCATAGATGATCAGCATGAAGAGAAGATTGCATCAGAGTTCTGAAAAGGCTCTTTGCCATTGTGAGAGGGCTTGCTACCCAAAACCTAGCACTGCGTGGCACTTCAGATCAGCTGCATGTGCCAAACAATGGAAACTTCTGCATAGAACATCCTCACCGCACAAGTTCCCCAATCCACAACCCTTTCTTTAATCATAATAAACAAATGACTATTCATCAAAAGAAAGAAAGAACGTCCTAGTTCTTACATCTCCTGCTTTCTTTGTATGTGTCAGTCTTCCTTAGATCAGAGGGGCTTTGTATCAGGGCGTGTCCTTACTTTCTCTGTCTTGTAAAGCGCACACTATTGACACTGACCGGATAAATAATGGAGACATTAAAAAAAAAAACCCAACCCTTTGTCATAAAGACTGTTCTCCTCAGTAAAGCAAGCTATAAACATTAGGAAATGCACAGAGGACTAAAAGGCTGCAAAGTGAAGCACTCTCAAGTTAGGAAATCCCAGAATGAGCATTGCCTGTGCAACGTTAACTCTGCAAGAAATGAGGGAGGGACCCTACAGGCAACAGACTCCTTCAATACACAGCCCCAGAGCAGAAAACCCTGTGCACTGAATGAGGAAGGGGTCCCGTGGGAAAAAAATACTATGGGATCATGTCATCAAAGTCTGCATCATCCTGCAAATGCACAAGAGGACTGAATTGAGGGTGCCAGGGCAACACTTCTTTGGACATTTGCTAACCTGAGAATAATTCACTTTGTAACCTTTCCATCCTGTTTAGAAACCTTGACTTTGTATTTCCTAATGATTTTATTGATGAAAGCAAACGTAAGTAAGGTTAAATGAAGGGTTTTTGTTTGTTAATTTCCGTTGGTTTTTTTGTAATAGAAAGAAAATCTTTTATCTCTGTGCTGTGTAACGGGGTGACCCCCCGCTCCAGCCTGGAAGGGGTTGGAAAAGCCCTGCAGAGGGCTGGGGCTGGGCAAGGTACAACCCTGGCTGATTGCAGGAAGTGGCTGTAGCTGGGGCCACGCCCCAACCTGAGCAACAGGGCCTTCTAAGAAGGCCAGGGAAGCCAGAAGGATCAGTCTCTCTCTGTTTGTAGCGGGAGATGGGCCTGGCTGCAGGGAGCTAGAGACAGGGTACCTGACTGGAGAAGGGCCTAGCAGAAAGCCAAGAGGTCCTGGGAGTTGCAGAGGGCAGCCCAGGGGTAGGCCAAGGCAGCAGGTCGAAACCCTCCTTGCCAGTGCTGAATGGCTGATACTGCAGTCTGCCCCAGGGCACGGGGGTGAGACGATGACTGGCAGTAGCCGTATACTGAGGTGAGGTGGGGATAGTGGGTGGGGGGTTCCCTGGGCAGGGTAGACCCTGAGAGAAAGGGGTTACTGCCAGGGGGCAGCACCTCAGCTAAAGGGATACTGGCTCTAGGGAGGGGCACGGGGGCCAGGGGCCAGGCGGATCACCGACCTGCAAAGGGTGCTCTGGATCTGGAACGAGCTGATTCCCAGAAGTCACCAGCAGGAGGTGCCGTGGGGGTGAGTCCGCACCTCTACAAGCTGTTAAACAGTGAAGCTCTTACTCATGCGTTGGTTCAGTCTATATTTTATTGACATGGTTATCTTTGTGAAAACCCCACTTTTACCACTCAGGGCTGTGCTGATCAGAGAATTGAAAGGAATGAAATTAAACTGTATTAAGACAAAACACATTTTATGCAACTTCAGGGTCAGTGAACATTCTCAGCTATAACCCTCAATGTGCAAGAAGAAGAGAAACAATATCCAAGAAAAAGAGCTGGAATTTTTCATCTTGTTATCACCTAGGCCTTACTGAGTAAAGTAGCAAACACCTGCCCTTTGCGAAGGAACACAGCACCGTACCGCAGCCCAATCCCCACTGAGCACATTCTCTTCTGCAGACTATACAATCCCAGTTCCCTCAGCCTCTCCTCATAAGTCATGTGCTCCAGGCCCCTAATCATTTTTGTTGCCCTCCGCTGGACTCTTTCCAATTTTTTCACGTCCCTCGATCTGCTGGCAATGCCCCTGCTTATACAGCCCAAAATGCCATTAGCCTTGGCAACAAGGTTCACACTGTTGACTCATATCCAGCTTCTTGAACAAAACCGGCCCCAGGACTGACCCTTGGGGCACTCCGCTTGATACCAGCTGCCAACTAGACATGGAGCCATTGATCACTATGTGTTGAGCCCGACAATCTAGCCAGCTTTCTAGCCACCTTATAGTCCATTCATCCAGCCCAAACTTCTTTAACTTGCTGGCAAGAATACTGTGGGAGACTGTATCAAAAGCTTTGCTAAAGTCAAGGAATAACTTGTCCACTGCTTTCCCCTCATCCACAGATCTTGTCCTCCACCTGGTTCTCATAGTCACATGCTTCCACGGGCCACTTTCCTCACCCAGCAGCGGGAGATTTTTAAGGTCAGGCTTGACAAAGTCCTGCCTGGGATGATTTAGTTGGGAATTGGCCCTGCTTTGAGCAGGAGGTTGGACTAGATGATTCCTGAGGTCCCTTCCAACCCTGATATTCTATGATTCTATGTAATTGCATCCCGTAAGATTAGATGAGTGGCCCCCTCATGGCACCCACTTGGAGGCCTCAGGGGAGCCCAGAACTCAGCCTCTCACCTCAGTTTCCTTTTCTAGTCCCATCACAACAGCCCCAAATTTAGGTTTCATTTATTAACTTAATGTTCAAAACTAAAATGCAGATGACACCTTCCCTCCAGTTGCCTGCACCCCAAACTCCCCCAGTCTGGTCTGAGTCCTGCCTACTCTAGCAGGCCGCTCCCACCTCTACCTAGCTGGAGCAATTCCCCCAATCACAGGGTTTTCCCTCATTCACTCTCTGAACTTTCACTTCAGCCTCCTGAGTTTCCCTCTTCCCCCATCCCCCTTCTGCCCTATATCAGAGGGGTAGCCGTGTTAGTCTGATTCTGTAGAAGCAGCAAAGAATCCTGTGGCACCTTATAGACTAACAGACGTTTTGCAGCATGAGCTTTCGTGGGTGAATACCCACTTCTTCTGCCCTAGAATCACAAAGCTCCCACTTTAGGCACCCAAATCCCAGAATCCGCCCCCCCCCCCAGGATTCACAAACCCAGCTCGGCTGCTGTCTAACCCTGCAGGCACCCAAGTGTTAGCAGTAAATGGGCCATAGGTGCCTCTGGACATACCCTCTGCAGCCCCACACCAGGCATCTGGATGCCGAGGCTCCTGAGCGATGCACAAACCTGGGGAAGGTAGATGATCCTCTGCCCGATTCACCTGCAAGGCCCAGAGGCTTTGGAAAATCCCACTGGGCCTTCAAGTATCTGGAAACAACTGACGCTAAATCATTGCTGAAAAATGTGCACATACGGAAATCTTTGCTTGTGTCTTGTGGCCTAGGCCAGAGGGTTTCCTTTGGCTTTTTTCTACCTTTGGAAAGCAGCCTGGGGATGAAATACACACTAGGAAACAAACATTAATTGTACAATCCCCTAACACTGGAGTTCCAGTGGACATTGCAAGCCTATGTTTTAATAATGTAGGTATCATACATTGGTGTGTGTTAGTGTCTGTGTATCTAGAAGTCTCCCATCCTACAATGAACGTATACTCAGCATTCCGACTGAGTCCATTTCGCCTGCACCATCTCACTGAGCACAATCGCGGGTCCTTGTCTGAACTCTGAGCAGCCACGAGTTCAAGTCTCCCAGCAGCCCAGTGATACCCCAATGTGAAATTTTTTAAAGTCCCTAAAAGGCTCTGGTCCCAGGTTTTGAGAGATCTCTCCAGCTCCACTTTCTCCCAGGGCTGTAAGAGCAGTGGTTCTCAACCAGGGGTATGTGTAGCCTAGGGGTACACAGAGGTCTTCCACCAACTCATCTAGAGATTTGCCTAGTTTTACAGCAAGCTGCATAAAAAGCACTATCAAAGTCTGTACAAACTAAAATTTCATACAGACTTGTGTATACTGCTCTATAGACTATACACTGAAATGTAAGTACAATCTTTATATATCAATTGATTTATTTCATAATTATATGGTAAAAATGAGAAAATCTGCAGTTTTTCAGTAGCAGTGCACTGTGACAGTTTTGTATTTTTATGTCTGATTTTGTAAGCAAATAGTTTTTAAGTGAGGTGAAACTTGAGATTAAGCAAGACAAATCAGACTCCTGAGAGAGGTACAGTAGTCTGGAAAGGATGAGAGACACTGTGTAAGAGCAGGACACGAAGCCCAATGAAGCTCAGGGAAATACGACCTGGGAGTACACCAGACTTCGCTTCAGGCCCTACCCCAGCCAATGTTATATCTATTTTAACATAAGGAAATTGACCGGTTAGCGTAGTCCAAGCATGAATTTCCTGCAAGCTTTCCTCAGGGCCTCCTGGACCTCTTTGTTTCTCAGGCTGTAGATGAGGGGATTGACCAGGGGAGTGAGGACAGCGTAGACGACAGAGAGAATTTTCTTGAAGTCATTCAAGATGTCTGTTGTTGGGAACATGTAGACAATCAGCAGAGTTGCATAATAAATGCTCACTACAATGAGGTGGGAGGAGCAGGTGGAAAAGGCCTTCTGCCTCCCAGTGGTGGACGGGATTCTCAGGATTGTGGTGACAATGCAGATGTAGGACATCAAGGTAAGCAGGAACGGGACAAGAAAGAAAAGGAAGCTGAGTATGAAAGCCAACATTTCTATCAGGTGAGGGTCATTGCAGGAAAGCTTTACAAGGGGGATGAAATCACAAAAAAAATGGTCAATACCATTGGGGCCACAGAACGTTAACTGTGATATCGACAACGTTGTTATGCTATTGCCTAGGAAGCCACCTATCCAAGAGCCACCTGCAAGCTGGAGGCAGGCCCTGCCACTCATACGGGCTGCATAGTGCAGTGGATTGCATATGGCTAAATACCGATCGTAAGACATCACCGAGAGGAGAAGGCATTCTGTAGCAAGAAGAGAACCAAATAAATAATATTGTGTGACACACCCATTGAATGAAATAGTCCTGTCCCCAGTCAGGGGACCGGCCAGCATCCTGGGCAGGATGGTGGAGGTGTAGCAGGTCTCCAAGCAGGACAAATTCCCCAGGAAGAAGTACATGGGGGTGTGAAGGTGTCGATCAGCCCCAACTAGTGCCATGATGAGGATGTTCCCGGTCACGGTCGCGATGTAGATCACTAGGAACAGCAGGAAGAGAAGAATCTGCAGTTCTGGGAGGTCCCCGAATCCTAGGAGGATGAATTCTGTGATGGACGTTTGGTTTCCCTGTTCTGGGTTTGCCATGGGGTACATCTTTGGGAAACAAATGAACTCTGTGACATAAATGAAGAACATTCATTCCAATTTTCCTTTTTAAAAACGTATTTATCTATTTTTAATTTTATTTCTAGGATATTTTTAGTTTACATTACATTGCATATTATTGCATTACATTGCATTGCATATAGTTATTTACATTTATTTCTATTCATCTTTATATTATTTTATTTCATAAAGCTCTATACAATAATTCTTTTCCTAAACAGAACTGTATAGAAATTGATCTTTTCCCCTGGAACATTTTGATCTCTATCAACAAAACCTTTTTCCGTAAGAAATGCCAATCAGAATTTTTTATCAGCTTCACATTTTCATATCTATCTTTGGTTAAAAGTAGTATTAATCCTCTCTCTCTCTCTCTAGTCTGCCATTACTGTCTCTTTTCCCATTACTGATCCTAGACAAGTTGGGTGAGATCATATTTTTTCCCAGACTGATTTACTAATCTTTATTAACTGCTCAGTAAGGCCCTGATCCTGCACAGAGTGATTCACAAGGTTAATTTTACACACCGGGAATAATTCTGTTCCATTTGAGACTTTTCCGCTGACATTTACGATAAAAGTTCTACTGACTTAATGGATGGGGCCTCTTTGATTTCAGTGGGATTTGGACAGCGAACGCCTTGAGCTTTCTTTTAACGTACAGCTCGTCTGGATTTGATTTCCATCGACAGACATTGGTAAAGGTTGATATCAGCTGATACAACCAAACCAACAACAGAAACTATCAGGAAGAGGGCGTTAGTGCAGCCTCTCCCTGCACCTTGCAGCTGCAGGGACGGTGTGACCGGTCCCATGGCCGGGCATGGACCCCTCTGCACCCAGCTGCCCCAGGAGTGAATGAGTGGTACTGGGACAGCTGAGCTGCAGAGGGCTCCCTGCGTAGCCCAATGGCGGGCGACACCCATTCCTGCAGGCGCAAGGTGCGGGGAAGGCAGCGGCCCTGGCAGGCCTGGGCTGTGAGAAGGAGGGTGAGTCCTTGGCTGTGGGGGAGGCCACCCCACTGCTGAATGGTTTCTGCCCATCGATGGAGCAGTTCAACAATGAGGTGACCACTCCCGTGTCCGGGGGCTCCCCGCCATCCTCCTCCTGCTCCCAGCCCTGGCCATGGATCTCTGCTCCACTGGGCCAGAGCAGCCACCTTCCCTGCCCCTTGTGCCCTGGTGTCTTGGATCTCTTGGCCGGTTAGGAACCCCCGACTTCCCCACTGGCAGCGCTGCCCTCACCCTGACACGCACCTTAGCCCCCACTGAGCTTCCTGTGACTGTAAAAATTAATAGTTAAAAATTGGAGGAAAAAGATAAAATAATCCCAATATTAACCCTCTAATGGCAGAAACAAAAGCAATTTGTGCCTAGTCTACTTATAGCCGGCGTCTGCCCCCTGAGCACCGAGCACAGCAGGCCAAAAGCAGCCCCACTTTCCCCATGGCAGATCTCTCAACGTCCCATGAGGAGGGAGCTGCCATGGAGGGTACAACTCTGTTGGGGTCAGGAGGGGAAGTCAGAGAGGAATGAAGGCTGCTCCCATGTTTGAAACCTTGGACTTGGCAGATGTTGTTTCAGTTCCCTGCTTCTTCACCAGCTCTTTGTGTGACTTTCAGGCAAGATTTCCAAAGGCCGGTACGTACACGGGTGCCTGAGTAGGGGCCGTACCTAACACCCATCGATTTCCAATCCCACTGGGGGGTCTGTGTCTTGAGGTGCCAAGAAACCTCCATAAATCTACCCCTCTGGGTGTCAGGCCTTGTCTGTAAAACAGGGGTAATTGCATCACATAGGGATCGTGGGAGGATAGATGCATTCAGGGCATTGAGGTGCCAAGATACCAGGGTGATGGAGGCCAGATAAGGAGCTAGGATAGACGTGATCTGACAAGTCTTTCCTTTTTCCAAATTCTGTAATTTTGCTTTAGGTTGGGAGTTTAAGAGAGATCAGTGCCCAGTTCACCTTGGATTTCAGTGGAATGAGTTACCGAACAAACCAACATTGCTTCAAACTGCTTAAGATTCATGGATCAGGGAGAAAAGGGTTGATTTACCTCTAAGGTGGGTCTGTCTGCAGCTGGAGTCTCGATTGTCACCTCCTCACGCAGCATTTCAGGGACCAGGATCCAGTTTATTCAGCTCATTTTCTCTCCCCACTGCATTCACCTACTTCCGCATTTCCATTGTCTAGAATGACAACCTAGAAAAGCTACTGAGGCTCTGTTCCATGTCTGGTAATGTGACCCTGTGCCTCATACCCTCTGTCAAACGGAGAACGTCTTTTCTGATTCATTATATATCCTTCTGCGGGGAGAGGCAGTCTCCTGAGGCCCGTATGCTGTGGGGAAAGCAACAGGCAAGGGGAAGTTGGTATTTACTGACATTTTCTAAAACTAAACCAGCATCAGACTTCTAATTTGAAAGGGAGAGTCCTGGAGAGGGAAGAAACTTCTACTCCTGAAACAAATCTCTATTGCATGAACGCTATGGTGACTGTTAAGAAATAACACACTAATTCTAGATTTTACAGCTGCCTCGGTGATTTGGATGCTGAGTTTCCATCCAATTCCCTTAGAAAGGTTTGAGACTGTCAGCAGAGTTAGCTGATCTTACATTTTCTACAACTAACCCCCCTGTTGCCCTCTATAGCAAGCAAACATGTACCCAGTCCCCATCCAATGAGCTCATTCAATTAATTCAGGTAATTTTTTAAAAAGAGTCTAAGTTATATAGAAGCCTACAACCCATTTTCAAAAGTTTCTCAGTTGCTAAATCTTAGCAACCTAAACCTCACTGAAAGGCAATGGGACTTAGTCTCCAATGTCACTTTTGAAGTTTGCTTAAGTGTTTTTGAAAATGTAAACCTTAGCTCAATTCCTCCTGGTCAGTCATTTCTGAAACAAGGAAGTGCAGGCTGCTGCTCAGGTAAAATCCAGCTGCAAGAGGGTGCTTCACATATTTAGGTTTCAGAGTGGTAGCTGTGTTAGTCTGTATCAGCAAAAAGAACAGGACTACTTGTGGCACCTTAGAGACAAATTTATGTGAGCATAAGCTTTCATGGGCTAAAACCCACTTCACAGGATGCAATCAGTAGAAATACAGTAGGAAGATATATATACACAGAGGACATGAAAAAATGGGTATTGCCATACTAACTATAACGACAGTAGTCAATTAAGGTGGGCTTTTATCAGTAGGAGAAAAAAAACTTTTGTAGTGATAATCAGGATGGCCCATTTCCAACAATTGACAAGAAGGTGTGAATAACAGTAGGGGAAAAATTAGCATGGGGAAATAGTTTTTACTTTGTGTAATGACCCATCCACTCCCAATCTTTATTCAAGCCTAACTTAATGGTGTCCAGTTTGAAAATTAATTCTAATTCTGCAGTTTCTTATTGGAGTCTGTCTTTGAAGTTTTTTTGTTGGAGTATTGTGACTTTGCGGTCTGTAATTGAGTGACCAGGGAGGTTGAAGTGTTCTCTGACCGGTTTTTGATTGTTATAATTCTTGACAGCTGTTTTGTGTCCATTTATTCTTTTGCATAGAGACTGTCCGGTTTGGCCAGTGTACAAGGCAAAGGGGCATTGCTGGCACATGATGGCATATATCACATTGGTAGATGTGCAGGTGAACGAGCCTCTGATAGTGTGGCTGATGTGATTAGGTCCTATGATGGTGTCCCCCAAATAGATAAGTGGACAGAGTTGGCAACGGTCTTTGTAGCAAGGATAGGTTCCTGGGTTAGTGTTTTTGGTGTGTGGTTGCTGGTGAGTATTTGCTTCAGGTTGGGGCGCTGTCTGTAAGTGAGGACTGGCCTGTCTCCCAAGATCTGTGAGAGTGAGGGATTGTCCTTTAGGATTGGTTGTAGATCCTTGATGATGTGCTGGAGAGGTTTTAGTTGGGGGCTGAAGGTGACAGCTAGTGGCGTTCTGTTGCTTTCTTTGTTGGGCCTGTCCTGTTGTAGGTGACTTCTGGGTACTCTTCTGGCTCTGTCAATCTGTTTCTTCACTTCAGTAGATGTTTGTCTCTGTCTAAGGGGCTGGAGCAAATGTGGTTGTATCTCAGAGCTTGGCTGTAGACAATGGATCATGTGGCGTGGTCTGGATGAAAGCTGGAGGCATGTAGGTAAGTATAGCTGCCAGTAGGTTTCCGGTATAGGGTGGTGTTTATGTGACCATCGTTTATTAGCACTGGAAGTGGATCTCTTCTGTTGACTGGTCCAGGCTGAGGTTGATGGTGGGATTGAAATTGTTGAAATCATGGTGGAATTCCTCAAGGGCTTCTTTTCCATGGGTCCAGATGATGAAGATATCATCAATGTAGCGCAAGTATAGTAGGGGCATTAGGGGACAAGAGCTGAGGAAGCATTGTTCTAAGTCAGCCATAGAAATGTTGGCATACTGTGGGGCCATGTGGGTACCCATGGCAGTGGTGGGTAATGTACACAGTAAAGACCAAACTCCCATGACAGTACTATGAGAATTTGGCACCTAACTCCCTTAGGCTTCTTGGAAAGGCCCATACCATGGAAGCATGGAAGTCAGAGACCTGAGATTATAAAATACAAATAATTTCTTCCCATTCCCAGAAAAGTTTCAGGGTCACAGGCATCTTCAGTGCCATAGCACATAATACAAAAATATAATCTTGTTCCAGAACTGTAGGTCTCTAATTGGTTTGTTAGAGTTTGAGAAACAAGGAATAGCACTGATCCCATCCCGTAAAGGAGAGTGTTCTACATTCGCACTAGCCAGTTCATGGGCCAGTTTGGGTACAGTCAATATAATCATTTGAGTTGTGTGTATTGCAAAGGATACAAATATTCACTTATTTCTGAAAGCAAAACCAACTAGATTGTCATAATTTCCAGTTCTCTCCTTCCATAATTTGCCCCCTATCCATGCAGCAAGGTCTCATTCCAATTTATCCGCAGAGTGAAAAATTTTGTGTAAAGCTTTGTTGTTTAAAATGTCCAAATGGTGAACATTTGTGGCTCGCATAATTGTATTTTGGAAAAAGGGGTTTGTTTCTTTCTTTGCTTTTTAATTGATCTCTGGGAAAAAACATTGCTGTCAGGCCTGGGTGGCGCATATTGTAGGCTGGGGGAAACTACCCCCCACAAACACTCCAGTATGGCCCCATCCATGCTCCACCCCGAGGGCCCCTCCTGGTTGCTGCTTTCCTCTTGACTCCTCCAGCCCTGGCAGGCTGCTCCTCTTCTGGGAAGTGCACCAGGGTTGGGCCAGGTTTAGAGCCTGTGGCTGGGATTTGAGGCAGGTGGGGCTGCCTAGCGCTTCGGGCCCCTGGGCGGTGGGGTCACGCCACCCAGTGTTCGGGAGGGCTTAGGGCACTGGAATGGGGCAGCCTGGGGCTGGGGCGGTGGGACCAGCAGATGCAGGGGGAAGAGAGGGGCTCAGGGCTCCAGCAGGGTAGGGGGGGCCGAAGGGGTGGAGGAAGGGGCGGAGGTGGCCAGGGCCTCAGGCAGATGGGACGGGGCTGAGGGCTTGGCTCACCCAGGAGCCTCTCACGCATCACCCTTGCCGACAGGGATGAAATCCCATTGCTTAGCTCTTCAAGGAAAACACGTCTAATCTGCATATTGGCTAGACTACAAGGCGAGAGCTGAATCTTCTCACACTGCAGCTTAAATTTTTAATTCCAAGTTGACTGACTCTTCACCACTTTAAGGAATATTAAACCTGTGATTTCAGATAAAAATAATTATTTTATGTGCCATTCCCTGTGATCAGCTGCCGTGTAGAGATCATTAGGGAGGAGACATAGAACATTGGCCAAATTAACCTTTGCTTCCCCTAATGCCCAATACACAGTATAGCCGCGCCTTTCCCAGCCTTCCTCCTCTGCGATCCCTAGTGCTCCCATGCTAGAGCAGAGCTGCCCCTTTCCCATTCCTCACCCTCTGCTGTCCCCAATGCCCCTTTGCCCCAGGTACATTCTTGGATGTGCAGCTGGCACTGTACAAAAACAGAACAGTACATACAACAGTACACTGGTGGAAACAAAAAAAACAACAACCCCAAACACCATTCTGGGATGTATTAGCAGGAGTGTTGTAAGCAAGGTAAGAGAAGCAATTCTTTCACTCAATACCACGCTGATAAGGCCTCAACTGAAGTATTGTGTCCTGTTCAGGAAAGATGGGGACAAATTGGAAAAAGTCCAGAGAGAAGCAACAAAAATGATTAAAAGTCCAGAAAACATGACCTGTGAGGGAAGATTGGAAGATTGGGTTTGTTTAGTCTGGAGAACAGAAGACTGAGGGGACACAACAAGTGTTTTCAAGTACATAAAAACTCGTTACAAGAAGCATGGGGAAAAGTTATTCTTCGTAACCTCTTAGGACAGGACAAAATGCAATGGGCTTAAAGTGCAGCAAGGGTGCTGTAGATTGGATTAGGAAAAGATTGTGGGATCTCCACCATTGGAGGTTTTAAAGAACAGTTCAAACACCTGTGAGGAACGGTTTGATAATGACATAGTCCTGCCTTGAGTTCAGAAGACTGGACTAGATCGTAGAATCATAGAAGATTAGGGTTGGAAGACACCTCAGGAGGTCATCTAGTACAACCCCCTGCTCAAAGCAGGACCAACACCCACTAAATCTTTCCAGCCAAGACTTTGTCAAGCTGGTCCTTAAAAACCTCTAAGGATGGAGATTTCACCATCTCCCTAGGTAACCCATTCCAGTGCTTCACCACCCTCCTAGTGAAATAGTGTTTACTAATATCCAACTTAGACCATCCACACTGCCGCTTGAGACCACTGCTCCTTGTTCTGTCATCTGCCATCACTGAGAACAGCTGAGCTCCATCCTCTTTGGAACCCCTCTTCAGGTAGTTGAAGGCTGCTATCAAATCCCCCTCACTCTTCTCTTCTGCAGAATAAACAAGCCCAGTTCCCTCAGCCTCTCCTCGTAAGTCATGTGCCCCAGTCCCCTGATCATTTTCGTTGCCCTCTGCTGGTCTTTCTCCTATTTGTCCACATCCTTTCTGTAGCGGGGGGCCCAAAACTGGACACAATACTCCAGATATAGCCTCACCAGTGACAAATACAGGGGAATAATCACTTCCCTCCATCTGCTGGCAATGCTCTTGCTAATGCAGCCCAATATGCTTTTAGCCTTCTTGACAACAAGGGCACACTGTTAACTCATTTCCAGCTTCCCATCCACTGTAAGCCCCAGCTTCTTTTCTACAGAACTGCTGCTTAGCCAGTTGGTCCGCAGCCTGTAGCAGTGCATGGGATTCTTCCTTCCTAAGTGCAGGACTCTGCACTTGTCCTTGTTGAACCTCATCAAATTTCTTTTGGCCCAATCTTCCAATTTGTCTAGGTCATCTGGACCCTATCCCTACCCTCCAGTGTATCTATCTCTCCCAGCTTAGTGTTATCCACGAACTTGCTGAGGGTGCAATCCATCCCATCATCCAGATCATTAATAAAGATGTTGAACAAAACCGACCGCTGAGGCACTCCGCTTCATACCGACTGCCAACTAGATACCGAGCCATTGATCACTACCCATTGAGCCTGACGATCTAGCCAGCTTTTTATCCACCTTATAGTCCATTCATCCAGACCATACTTTTTTAACTTGCTGGCAAGAATACTGTGAGACTGTATCAAAAGCTTTGCTAAAGTCAAGGTATATCATGTTCACGGCTTTCCCTATATCCACAGAGCCAGTTATCTCATCATAGAAGGCAATCAGGTCGGTCAGGTATGACTTGCCCTTGGTGAATCCATGTTGACGGAACCTGATCAACTTCTTCTCCTCCAAGTGCTTCAAAATGGATACTTGAGGACCTGCTCCATGATTTTGCCAGGGACTGAAGTGAGGCTGACCGGTCCCCGGGTTCTCTTTCTTCCCTTTTGTAACTTTAGCGCCCTCATGACCAAGATGGAATCTGCTCTGCAGGCAGCTCTGGCCAGGAGACAGCGCATGCAGGAATGCAGCAGGGAAAATCCCTTCCACCCCATGGGCATCTGTTCCAACTCCCCCAGAGTGAACACACACACCCACAGGAAAAGTATAATGGATTTAAGAAAGGGAAATATTTATTTACAGAGGGGTGAGAGGAGAAAAACAAGGGGAAATATAGGGGGAGCAGTAAAACAGGGTTGCATCCAAACCAAGGCCCCACAGGCCCGGTGGGAGCAGAGTCTGGAAGGGCAGACATGGAGCAATGTGTCTGCACACAGAGTTCGGGAGTCCTGAGCCAAGTTCCAGTCCAGTGGTGAGTCTTGGGTGCTCATGGTCATCTTCGGTGCCAGTGAACTTTCCCCAACAAACCCCTCCGGTGCCCTCTTCTGCCGCTCTCTGCAAAGCCACACAGAGCGACCACCTCCCAACTTAACTAGCTAGCAGCCTCCCTTCTTATTACCAGTGCAGAGTCACGAGCCCCAGTACTCACATCACAGCCCTATGCAGCTCTGGGCAGCGTGATACTGGGTCCAGCTCCGGCCTGTCCTTCTCAGGCGATTCCTCCCTGGCACAGTGCTCCTCCTGGCTCCTGTCCTGGGGTGTCCCCGATTGGCCACCCCGTCCTTCCCAGGCTTCAGGCAGGTTCTCTGCTGCTTCACTTTGCGAGGGCCCGCGGGCTGCTGCCCCTCTCTCCTGGGGAGCTCCAGAGCCACACCCCCGAGTTTCCCTCCTTTCTCTCACTGCTCCCCCTCCCCCAAGGAAAAAGATTTAAAGGGGCCATGCTCTCTAAACCCCAAAGGGGTTACACTTTTTAAAAGATGGGCACTACATTAGCCTTTTTCCAATAGTCTGGGACCTCCCCCGATCGCCATGAGTTTTCAAAGATAATGGCCAATGTCTCTGCAAGCACAATCTAAATCCTAAATCTAAATTCCACAGTAAGATCTAAATCCAATTTATCCATGTGTGCATGTGTGTGTGCATGTGTATGTGTGTGTGCATGCGTATGCATGCATGAGCATGTGTGTGCACGTGTGCATGCATTCACATAAGTATGTGTGCATCGTGTGTGTATGTGTGCATGTGCATGCATATATGTGTGCGTGTGTGTGTGCTTTTTTTGCATATGGGTGCATGTTGATGTGTGTATCTTGTCCACATGTATGCATGTGTGTGTGTGCATCCACATGTGCATGTGTGTGTGTGCACATGCGTATGTGTGTCTGGGGAAGTGGGCCTGTGCGTATGTGTTAATGTACCTATGCATGTGTGCATGTATGTGTGCATGTATATGTGAGTGTATATGTGCGCGCATATGTGTGTGCCTGCATGTGTGTGCGCATGTGTGTGTTTGCATATGCGTGCATGTGCATATGTGTGTGTGTATAAATGTATGTGTGTGTGTGTATCTAGAAGTCTCTCACCCTACAATAAATGGATACCCAGTGTTCCAGCTGAGTCCATTTTGCCTGCACCCTCTCACTGAGCACAATCGCGGGTCTTTGTCTCAACTCTGAGCATCCACAAGTTCAAGTCTCCCACCAGCCCAGTGACACCCACCTGTGGAATCTGATACAGGCCCTAAAAAGACTGTGGTCCCAGGTTTTGAGAGGTCTTTCCCAGGGCTGTCAGAGCAGTGGTTCTCAACCAGGGGCACGTGTAGCCTGGGTGTACGCAGGGGTTTTCCAGGGGGTACATCAGCTCATCTAGGGATTTTCCAACAGGCTACAGAAAAAGCACAAGCAAAATTCATACAAACTAAAATTTCATGCAGTGACTTGTATATTCTGATCTATAGACTATACACTGACATGTAAGTACAATCTTTATATACCAATTGATTTATTTCATAACTATATGGTAAAAATGAGAAAATCTGCAGTTTTCCAGTACCAGTGCGCTGTGACAGTTTTGTATTTTTATGTCTGATTTTGTGAGCAAGTAGTTTTTAAGTGAGGTGAAACTTGGGGATACGCAAGACAAATCAGATTCCTGAAAGGGGTACAGTAGTCTGGAAAGGTTGAGTAACACTGTGTAAAAGCAGGACACGAAGCCCAGTGAAGGTCAGGGAAACACAACCTGGGACTATAGCAGGCTTTGGTTCAGTCTCTACCCCAACCCAAGTTATATCTATTTTAACCCAAAGAAATTGACCGGTTCACATGGTCCAAGCATGAATTTCCTGCAAGCTTTCCTCGGGGCCTCCTGGACCACTTTGTTTCTCAGGCTGTAGATGAGGGGATTGACCGGGGAGTCAGGACGGTGTAGGCGACAGAGAGAACTGTCTTGAAGTTGCTCAGGATGTCGGTGGTTGGGAACATGTAGACAATCAGCAGAGTTGAGTAATAAATGCTCACCATGATGAGGTGGAAGGAGCATGTGGAAAAGGTCTTTTGCCTCCCGGTGGTGGACAGGATTCTCAGGATGGTGGCAATGATGCAGATGTAGGACATTATGATAAGTAGGAATGGGACCAGTGAGAAAAGGAAACTGAGTGTGAAAGCCAATGTTTCCATCAAGTGTGGGTCATTGCAGGAGAGATTTACAAGGGGTATAAAATCACAAAAGAAATGATCAATAACGTTGGGGCCACAGAATGTTAATTGTGTTATCGACAATGTTAATATGCCACCGCATAGGAAGCCACCTATCCAAGAGCCACCTGCAAGCTGGAGGCAGGCCCTGCCACTCATATGGGCTGCATAGTGCAGCGGATTGCATATCGCTAAATACCGATCATAGGACATCGCTGACAGGAGAAGGCATTCTGTAACCACCAGAGAAGCAAAGAAATAATATTGTGTGACACACCCATTGAATGAAATAGTCCTGTCCCCAGTCAGGAGACTGGATGGCACCCTTGGCAGGACGGTGGAGGCGAGCAGGTCTCCAAGCAGGACAAGTTCTCCAGGAAGAAGTACATGGGCGTGTGAAGGTGCTGATCAGCCACAACTAGCGCAAAGTTCAGGATGTTCCTGGACACAGTTGAAATGTAGATGACGAGAAACAGCAGGAAGAAAAGAGTTTGTAGCTCAGGGAGATTACCAAATCCTACCAGGATGAATTCCGTGAGAACTGTTTGATTCCCCCGCTCTGGGTTCGCCATGAGGTCCAATTAGGGGAAAGAAACCAACATTTACAATGGAATCTGAAGAGGATACATTTTCATCATGCTTTAGCATCAATTTAGTTGTATAAATATTCCATAAGGCCCCTCATCCTGTGGGACAGTGAAGAACCAAGACTCTGGAGGCAAATTTCCTATTTAGATCTTTGAGATTCCATTATCACCCTCCTCCAGTCAGTTAAGAGATCGATGCAGACAGAAAACCACACACACCGTTGTGCATATTTATGTCAAAACTGGCAACACTGTTTTGCATTAGTCGTTTGTAACTTCGACAAGTGGTCCCCATGGCTCACCAAGGTGGACTGTGACTTCTTGCACTGCAAACATATTATCGGTTCAGATAATGGCCAGTAGGCTCTAGTGGACTCATCCAAGAGTGGGGACAGCAACCAACATGGTATCAAAGCAGATTACATTAGTTTTCATGAGGCAAGGTCCAGCCCTTTCCAGCTTTTATTCTTTTTCCATTTTTTGATGTTCTCCTGGACCTCTCCAGAGAGAGAGGGGGAGAGACATGTGTGGTGTTTAGATGTGCTTGTAATTATTAGAACTGGGAGCACTGGCTGTTGGGAGTCTGAAAGGACAGGACACAGGAAGGAAGGGGGGAAGAGTTGAGGAGGCTGAGTGAGAGTTACAGAGGGCTCAGCAGCAGCTTGGTAAAGAGGTTTCCACTGTAAAAATAAAGTCCTGTTGAAGTTTGTTAGTACCTTGCCTGGTTGATATAACATTTTGGCGATGAGGATGGATCTTCTGCCTCTGAAGCCACCTGCACCCTTTCTGCAAAACCCAGGTGAGCCTCCAATTGCTTTTACTGTCTGGATCCATATATTTAAGACTTATCTGCTTGCAATCGGTGCTACAGAGATTTCTGAAGTGAGAAAGCGTGCTCTGCTAATCCACTGCCTTGGAGCAGAAGGGCAGTGAATATTTTACACTTTTCCCTTTAAAGATGATAAATATGAGACTGCACTCACTGCATTAAAGAACTTTTTTGTCCCAAAAGTGAATGTAGTAACTACAGATTTCGCCAGCGTGAGCAGAAACCAGGGGAGACTATAATGCAGTATATTGCTTCCCTGGGGAGTCTGATTGTAACGTGTGACTTTGGGAATATGGCAGATGAGATGACCAGCTCATTGAGAAAACAACCATGCTCCATGTGGTTATTTCTAGAACCACAATTTACACTAGAAAAAGCAATAATCATTGCTACTCAGATTGAGTCAGCTACAGCTGAAGCCAAAATAATACAGAAAGCACAGTCCAGGCTGTGACTCCTTTGCAGAAAAGTTCACTATCGCTGCAGACAAACAATTGCAAGAGGAAAACTAATAAAAAGCCACTGAATCAGCATATGCAAAATACAGTAAAAGCATGCTTTCACTGTGGATCCCCACAACACCTTGCAAGCTACACAGGATGTCCAGCAGAAGTAGCTCAGTGCAATCATTGCAAAAAGATTGGGCATTTATCTAAAGTATGTCACAGTAGCCAGTTCAGTCAACAGGTGCATGCAGTTACAATACCAGATGTTACTGTGCTGAGTGTGGAGAAAATCACTACTGATTCTTGCAAGCATACCGGGCTACACAACATACCACAACGCAAAGATCACCCGCAGAGTTACTGCATGGGAAACAGATGAATACTAAACTGAACATTGCTGGATTGTTAAAGGCACGACCTGATACCCCAAAATGAGGATGAGGTGAGAAAAACAGTTGAACAGAACCAAGCAAAGTATAAGGTGTTCACAGAGAAGCGGCAGGGTGCTAAGGAACCAAAGTTTGAGTGTGGTTCCTTTGTTAGAATACGAAAAACTGAAATTTTACGCAAAGGGGACCATAAATTCACAGCTCCTCTTAAAATCATAGAGAAGAGACCTTACACCTATCGACTTTCTGATGGGTGGGTATGGAATGCTTCTTATCTTGCACCTGCCTATGTACCAAGAGGAGATTATACCAACACCCAGTCTGCATTGGATGACTTCATCATAGAACCAACACAACAAGACATTGTACTGGAACCGGGGCTTGTGAGACGGCCTGTCAGACCCAGACGCACGGCCGTCTCCAGACCCCAGCGTGCCAAGCGCGCGCTTGGGGCGGCATTTTGCCGGCAGGGCGGCAGGCGGGTCCGGCGGACCTTCCGCAGTCATGCCTGTGGGAGGTCCACCGGAGCCGCGGGACCAGTGGACCTCCCGCAGACATGACTGCGGACGGTGCGCTGGTCCCGCGACTCGGGTGAACCTCCCACAGGCATGACTGCGGATGCTCCACCGGAGCAGCGGGACCAGCGAACCCTCCGCAGCTGCGGGAGGTCCACTGGAGCCGCGGGACGAGCGGACCCTCCGCAGTCATGCCTGCGGGAGGTCCTCTGGTCCCACGGCTCCAGTTCAACTCCAACAGGCATGACTGCTTGGGGCGGCCAAATTCCTAGAGCCACCCCTGCCCAGACGACCACCTGTGTGGACTAAAGACTATGTTATGTAGTATCTACAGTGTTTCCAGTGCAATATTTCTGCCAATAGTATAGTGTCCTGTTTCCTATTTGTTCCTGTGGTTAGAACCACAATGTTTATTTTAATTGGGAGAGTTTCTTAAGAGAGGAGGGAATGTGGTGTTTAGATGTTGCTTGTAATTATTAGAACTGGGAGTACTGGCTGTTGGGAGTCTGAAAGGACAGAAAACAGGAAGGAGCGGGGTATTTGTTGAGGTGGCTGAGTGAGAGTTACAGAGAGTGTAGCAGCAGCTTGATAAAGAGGTTTCCACTGAAAAAATAAAGTCCTGTTGAAGTTTATTAGTACCTTCCCAACTGAGCTCTTGAATCACAAACTGATGCCAAATTTACACTTCACTCCCCTTACAGTTTCCTTTGCCAGCATCACAACCACTGTAGTGTTTCAGTCACCTTCCTTCAGAAACACTCACCAAGTGAATCTCATTTTGTTTCTGTCTGCAATTGAGTTGTTCCTCAGTCCTGCAGTGAGTTTGCTTTCGCTCCCCGCTGGTGTTGTCTGCCACCGTGATTAACTTCACGTTCCGGATGAAGGGGGATTATGAACTTGCACAGAACCAACAACCCAATGATCTTACTCCCCAAACAGCTGCTCCCCACTCCCCAAATAGCTGCTCCCCACTCCCTGATTGCTCTGTTTTAATGCTATTTTATCCAACACCCCGGTCCCCCAGCTCATGGCTTCGCTCTCTGTTATTGAATCCCACTGGTTTTGGAAACTGAGCCACTCAGCCAGCCACATGGTAGCGCCAGTAGAGAAGGCAAACGGATATTTTCAAACAGTGTCCTAGTGATACAAAGTGTCCAACACTGTGTAACACCTGAACATGTCACATCAGTGCAACCCTGTCAGCCACTGTATAATTCCATTGACAATAATGATACGTGTGTGATAAGATTTATTTTTACAGCCTCTCAATCCTCTGTGTGGCTCATTTTCCCCAGGCGTTCTAGACAGTCCCATCTGGCAGGGGGTTTTAAGACTGCACAGCTCCCTGCCTTGCACAGGGAGGTCTCCAGCACGCCAGTCTGTCTAATGCCCAGCACCGCTGCATTGCTTTCATGCCAAGGGTGATGAACAGGTATTGCCAACTTTTATGAGTTACCACATAGCACATTTATTTTCAAGGTGAAAGCATTACAGAGGAACAGATCTTTAAAAGACAAGAAATAGATTTAAAACAAACATCAAACACAGCAGGTGTCACCCAGCAGCCTTATGGAGCCCAAGTGGGGGTAAAGTCTTCTTTGCACCCCCTTCACCCCATATAGGACAGAGATCCTGTCCATTTCTGTGTTTCATAGGGCTGGTCTACACTTAAATCTTACCTCAGTTTAGCTACATCACTCTGGGCTGGGGACAATTTTACGCCTTCTGCGACGTAGTCAAGTTGACCTCCCCCGCGCACCACAGTAGACGCCACTAGGTTGAGGAAACAATTCTTCTGTTGACCGAGTGTCACTGTGCCTCCATGGGTCACAACTGAGAATACCAAATGCAGGACAAACTGCTGAGAAATAGGGCAGACACATCCCAAAACTGGTGGTTATTCTCCCATAAGATATACCAATTCACCAACAAAATAAACTGCTGTCTCACCACACTGGCTAATAAGAAGTCCGAAAAGCAGTTTTCTTAGGCATTCCAGTCCTTGTACCACCACCAAAACACTAGATGTAATGAGGAGAGGTTATTTAAACCAATTTCATGAAACAAAAGGGTTCTTCTAATCCCAAAGGACCAGCCACACACCCAGGTCAATATATAACTCAGATTTTACCCAATAATCACGCTGTGGCCAATCCTTTAGCATCTAAAATCTAAAGGTTTATTTATAAAAAGAAAGGAGGAAAGGTGAGAGTTACAATTGGTTAAAGGAATCAAATACATACAATAAATGCAAAGTTCTTGGACCAGGCTTGTAGCAGTGGTGGAATAAACTGCTGGCTTGTTAAGTCTCTGGTTGCTTCTGAATCACTGGATGATCCTCAGTCCCTTGGATAGAATGGTCCCATTAGTACAAGTTCATCATAGTCCAGAGGTAGGAGCAGGAAAGAGGCCAATACTCAAAACTTCAGATACAAAAATGAGACACTCATACAAATAACACAATCATATTCAGCAAATCCTCACTTTCCTATTGACAGCTTTCTTGACACACTTCGTATAAAATTTGTTGCAATTGTATATGAGTGGTAACAACAATGATCTACATGGTCATAATTTAATCAAATAACATCACACTCCACCTGTCGGGGAGGAGGATTTACTACAGAGATAGGAAAATCTATTCAGTCGCTGGAGTAAGTGTCTGCATGAACATTAGAACATAAGAACGGCCATACTGGGTCAGAAAAAAGGTTCATCCAGCCCAATATCCTGTCTACTGACAATGGCCAATGCCAGGTGCCCCAGAGGGAGTGAACCTAACAGGTAATGATCAAGTGATCTCTCTCCTGCCGTCCATCTCCACCCTCTGACAAACAGAGGCTAGGGACACCATTCCTTACCCAGACTGGCTAGTAGCCATTAATGGACTTAACTGCCATGAATGTATCCAGTTCTTTTTTAAACGCTGTTATAGTACTAGCCTTCACAACCTCCTCAGGCAAGGAGTTCCATAGGTTGACTGTGTGCTTTGTGAAGAAGAACTTCCTTTTATTTGTTTTAAATCTGCTTCCCATTAATTTCATTTGATGGCCCTTAGTTCTTATATTATGGGAAGAAGTAAATAACTTTTCCTTATTCCCTTTTTCCACACCACTTAGGATTTTATATACCACTATCATATCCCCTCTTAGTCTCCTCTTCTCAAAGCTGAAAAGTCCTAACCTCGTTAATCTCTCCTCATACTGGACCTGTTCCAACCCCCAATCATTTTAGTTGCCTTTTTCTGAACCTTTTCCAATGCCAGATGAAGGGACCACCTCTGTATGCAGTATTCAAGATGTGGGCATACCATGGATTTATATATAAATAT
The DNA here is from genome assembly GCF_020497125.1 of Mauremys mutica. Classification (NCBI taxonomy): domain Eukaryota; kingdom Metazoa; phylum Chordata; order Testudines; family Geoemydidae; genus Mauremys; species Mauremys mutica. The sequence continues at coordinate 34,005,073 of NC_059084.1, forward strand.
TCCAATGCCTGAGATGAGGGGGCCACATCTGTACGCAGTATTCAAGATGTGGGCGTACCATGGATTTATAAGGGCACTAAGATATTCTCCGTCTTATTCTCTAACCCTTTTTTAATGATTCCTAACATCCTGTTTGCTTTTTTGACTGCCTCAGCACACTGCATGAACGTCTTCAGAGAACTATTCACGATAACGCCAAGGTCTTTTTCCTGATTCGTTGTAGCTAATTTAGCCCCCATCATATTGTATGCATAGTTGTTTTTTTTCCCCAGTGTTCATTACTTTACATTTATCCACATTAAATTTCATTTGCCATTTTGTTGTCCAATCACTTAGTTTTGTGAGATCTTTTTGAAGTTCTTCACAGTCTGCTTTGGTCTTAACTATCTTGAGTATCATCTGCAAACTTTGCCACCTCACTGTCTACCCCTTTCTCCAGATCATTTATTAATAAATTGAATAGGATTGGTCCTAGGACTCACCCTTGGGGAACATCACTAGTTCCCGCTCTCCATTCTAAAATTTTACCATTTATTCCTACCCATTGTTCCCTGTCTTTTAACCAGTTCTCAATCCATGAAAGGATCTTCCCTCTTATCCCATGACAACTTAATTAATGTAAGAGCCTTTGGTGAGGGACCTTGTCAAAGGGTTTCTGGAAATCTAAGTACACTATGTCCACTGGATCCCCCTTGTCCACATGTTTGTTGATGCCTTCAAAGAACTCTAATAGATTAGTAAGACATGATTTCCCTTTACAGAAACCATGTTGACTACTGCTCAATAATTTATGTTTTTCTATGTGTCTGACAATTTTATTTTTAACTATTGTTTCAACTAATTTGCCCGGTACCGACATTAGACTTACCGGTCTGTAATTGACGGGATCACCTCTAGAGCCCTTTTTAAATATTGGTGTTACATTAGCTAACTTCCAGTCATTGGGTACAGAAGCCGATTTAAAGGACAGGTTACAAACCATAGTTAATAGTTCCGCAACTTCACATTTGAGTTCTTTCAGAACTCTTGGGTGAATGCCATCTGGTCCTGGTGACTTGTTACTGTTAAGTTTATCGATTAATTCCAAAACCTCCTCTGGTGACACTTCAGTCTGTGACGATTCTTCATATTTGTCACCTATAAAAGCCAGCTCAGGTTTGGGAATCTCCTTAACATCCTCAGCCATGAAGACTGAAGCAAAGAATTCATTTAGTTTCTCCGCAATGACTTTATCATCTTTAAGTGCTCCTTTTTTATCTCGATCGTCCAGGGGCCCCACTGGTTGTTTAGCAGGCTTCCTGCTTCTGATGTACTTAAAAACATTTTGTTATTACCTTTTGAGTTTTTGGCTAGCCGTTCTTCAAACTCCTTTTTGGCTTTTCTTATTACATTTTTACACTTAATTTGGCAGTGTTTATGCTCCTTTCTATTTGTCTCACTAGGATTTGACTTCCACTTTTTAAAAGATGCCTTTTTATCTCTCACTGCTTCTTTTACATGGCTGTTAAGCCACGGTGGCTCTTTTTTAGTTCTTTTACTGTGTTTTTAAATTTGGGCTATACATTAAAGTTGAGCCTTTCTTATGGTGTCTTTTAAAAGTGTCCATGCAGCCAGAGCCGGCTCCAGGTTTACTGCTGCCCCAAGCATCCAAAAAAAAAAAAAGCAAGCCACAGCAGTGCTATTGCACCACTCCACTCTTCGGCGGCAATTCAGGGGCAGGTCCTTTGCTCCAAGAGGGACTGAGGGACCCGCTGCTGAATTGCCACCTAAGACACAGACGTGCCACCTCGATAGCGGCTGGAGTGCCCCACCCGGTATGGGCCGCCCCAAACACCTACTTCTTTAGCTGGTGCCTGGAGCCGGCCCTGCATGCAGCTTGCAGGGATTTCACTCTAGTCACTGTACCTTTAAATTTCTGTTTAACTAACCTCATTTTTGCATAGTTCACCTTTCTGAAATTAAATGCCACAGTGTTGGGCTGTTGAGGTGTTCTTCCCACCCCAGGGATGTTAAATGTTATTATATTATGGTCACTATTTCCAAGCGATCCTGTTAGAGTTACCTCTAGGATCAGATCCTGCGCTCCACTCAGGACTAAATCGAGAATTGCCTTTCCCCCTGTGGGTTCCCGTTCCAGCTGCTCCAAGAAGCAGTCATTTAAAGTATCAGGAAATTTTGTCTCTGCATTTCGTCCTGAGGTGACATGTTCCCAGTCAATATGGGGATAATTAAATCCCCCACTATTATTGAGTTCTTTATTTTGATAGCCTCTCTAATTTCCCTTAGCATTTCATTGTCACTCTCACTGTCCTGGTCAGGTGGCCGATAATAGATCCCTATTGTTATATTCTTATTAGAGCATGGAATTAGGATCCATAGAGATTCTATGGAACATGTGGATTCATTTAAGATTTTTACTTCATTTGATTTTAAATTTCTTTCACATATAGTGCCACTCCCCCCGCCCTCACACGACCTGCTCTGTCCTTCCGATGTATTTTGTACCCCGTAATGATTGTGTCCCATTGATTGTCCTCACTCCACCAGGTTTCTGTGATGCCTATTATATCAATATCCTCCTTTATCACACGGCACTCTAGTTCACCCATCTTATTATTTAGACTGCTAGCATTTGTGTACAAGCACTTTAAAAACTTGTCAGTGTTTATTTGTCTGCCCTTTTCTGATGTGTCAGATTCTTTTTTATGTGAATGTTTCTTGTCTGATCTGGCCCATACTTTATCCTCTTCCATCCTCTCCTCCTGACTAAAACCTAGAGAATCTCTGTCAATAAACTCTTCTCTAAGAGAAGTCTCTATCCGATCCACATGCTCCTCTGCAGCAGTCGGCTTTCCACCATCTCTTTGTTTAAAAACTGCTCTGCAACCTTTTAATGTTGCAGTTTGGTTCCACTTTGGTTTAGGTGGAGCCCATCCCTCCTGTGTAGGCTCCCCCCATCCCAAAAGTTTCCACAATATCTAATAAATCTAAACCCCTCCTCTCCACACCATCATCTCATCCACGCATTGAGACTCTGAAGCTCTGCCTGCCTATCTGGACCTGCGTGTGGAACTGGAAGCATTTCTGAGAAATGCTCAGTACTAAAGATGGAAAGCCCTCAGCAATGTTCTCATTCTTATCACTGAGAGTTTTCCATCACCAAAATGCTTTACAACATGAATTCTTTCCATGGCCTGGGGAAAAGACTTGGCATCATCGAAAAGGAAATGATGCCTTTGTGTAGGTGATGGATACGGTGACTTCTTCCCTGTCCTCAATGATCTATTTTTTACAAAGATGAGGTGACAGGTTTGTTTACCTTCAAGCTGGCATAGAAGAAGCTGGAATCTGTAACATGACCTCTTCACTTGGTGTTTGAGAGAGCAGGATACATCTCCGATCTGCACCCCCTTCACCTATTTTAGTTTTCTCAAGGTACATGTACCCTGCACACCACTGGCGGAGGTGTGTAGGGTCTGTACAGCAACACACCACAGAGCAGAGCAGTAACGAGACCTGCATGTTCCTGGCTGGACACCGTAGTTGTGCTGAGACCCTTGGTTTGCTTTGCCTTGTATCTCTCACCAGAAAATAAATATCTCTCCTGAGTCATTGTTTACCCTGCAAACACAACAGGTAAATTTTCCCTTGAGACTTTGCTAATGGGCACATTAAATTACCAGGAAGGAAAAATGAATAGTGTGTTTTGTTTAGGTTTTTGAAGTTGACAGTATGTTAATAGACTCAAACTTCTTCCAGCCGCTCAGAGAATGGACCAGAGAAGCTAAAGCTTCAGAACTAAAAAGTCTTTATTATTTGAAGCTGGAGACAAGGACCAGGGCCCCTCTGTGCTTGGTGCTGTACAAACAGAGAACAAAGAGATGGTCCCTGCCCCAGGCCTCTCTCACTCCGTCCTGTTCAAGGTGTGTGTGAAATATTTAGATATTGATTGGGCCAAAGAGACAAACTGAGAATTACGCTGCAGCCCACTGGTTGGGGCACTTGCGTAGGAGCTGGGAGACCCAAGCTCCAGTCCCCTTGCTGCAATGAATAGTTAGATATTTCATACACCTCCTTCATGTCCTGTCTGTGCCCTAGACCTGTCCTGTGCCCTGGCACCCGAGTGCGCTGCCAAGACAGAGTGAGCGTGTGTGGATTATGGCAGGTCGGGTCATTGCTCAAGGAGTGCAGAGTTATGGTAGCATTGGCATGTACTTTTAATCTGCACCTCCTCATTAAGAAGAAAGTCCAGGGTGCCAGGAGACAGTGGGGGTGGGAGCCCACACTGGTGAAGTTTGCATCTTCCACTTCTCTTGTCCTTTGGTCAGCCAGCGTGGTGATGGCCAACTCTCAAAGTCTCTTTCTCTGAGAACCCCAAAGGGAGTGATGGGGCAATAGCCCATCCTCTCACTATCTTGTCCGTCAATTAGCTCTAATTTCCCACACACCAGTTTGGTTCATTGACTTGTGCTCTCACGCTGTTCTTGTTTACCGGGCATGACCATAAAACTGTCCTTGAGTTCTAGCAAAAACATTTTGTTTGGACTAATTCAGTCTTTTGTCTCTTCTTTTCATCTTTTTTCCATCCCTATTTGTTGTTCGTCATCACAGTGACGCTCTATGACCTTTCACTCACTTCTCCCAGTTGAGCTCGCACTGAGGGTAAGTAAGTTTGTAGGCCAATTATCACAGACCCTTTATAAATCCAGCCCTGGGTGGGACTTTTAAAAGCAGTGAAGTTGAAAACACCCTTTGAAACCAATGAGTTTGAGGAGCCTGAGTGCTTTGGAAAAACCCACTAGTCACCTAAATACCTTTAAAAATATGTCTGTATGTGTCCTTGAGATAACTTAAAAACCCATCACAAGTAACTGGCATAACTAAAGCGCCAATCTCTCCCCTCCTCCATCAGTGTTAAAAACACAAATCCGTTGTTTTAGGTCCCTGTCACCAACACTATGGACCAAATTGTGCCAGAGGTAGGTCCCAGAACTGAGCTTGATGGGCAGGTGTTCTTGATGGAGACATGAGTACGGCAGAACAGAGGTCTAAAATCACTGTTGTCCAGTTTTCTCCGGACGCTGATGGCATATACACAGACAAGTGGGTATGGCACTACATACACACTTCTGTCCTTCTCTTTAACCGGGTTTCCTTATTCCACAGTAGGGCTCACTACATACAGAGAGCAGCCAGGGGAGCATCTTATGCCAAAAGTAACGAAGTTTGAAAATCTAGGTGGTTAGCTCCCAGGGGTAGAAACAGTATTACTGGTCACATAACTGTCCTGTCTTCATTAAAAACATAAACCAAAAAAGCTGCAAATATTATTTTAGCTGGAAATTTACCCACTTAGGGATGAATAAATTCTGTATCAAATTTGTGGTGATGATTTTCTCATTATTAGAGCTATTCAGGACTAGAATTTTCATTTCATGGGAAATTCCATGAGTTCTGACTTTCTTTATTTTAAATTTTATTTTGAGATTTTGTTATTATATTTTGTGATTTATTTTATTTTCTATTCTATTCTACTGTTTCCTTTTTATGTTATATTTAATTGTGAATTATTTTATACAATTATTGTTTTTTAGAAATTTCCCCTGGAACATTGGGATCTTGACAATTTAGCATTTTCTGATGATAAAAACCTTCCATCAGAAAATTATTGATCTTCATTAGCACATATTAGAGACAGGGGCGGCTCCAGGCCCCAGCACAGCAAGCGCGTGCTTGGGGCGGCATGCCACGGGGGGCACTCTGCCGGTAGCCGGGAGGGCGGCAGGCAGGCAGCCTTTGGCAGCATGCCTGCGGAGGGTCCGCTGGTCCGGCGGCTCCGGTGGACCTCCTGCAGGCGTGCCTACGGAGGGTCCGCTGCTCCCGTGGCTTCGGTGGAGCCGCGGGACCAGCGGACCCTCCACAGGCACGCCTGCGTGAGGTCCACCTGAGCCGCAGGACCGGCGACCGGCAGTGCGCCCCCTGCGGCATGCCGCCATTCTTGGGGCGGAATCCTGTACCAGAACTATAGGCCCCTTGTTGGTCTACTGGAGTGCATGAAAACCATCAGAATGTGTGTTCCAGCATTTACAGAGGAACACAGATATCCAGTTGTTTCTCAATGCAAAATAAACTAGACCATTTTTATTCCCAGTCCTTTCCTAGCATAATGTGCTCCCTAATCATGCAGTAAGGTCTCATCCAATTTATCACCAGAGTGAACAATTTTCTATCACCAAAGCTTTGTGGCTCATAGTGCCCAAATGTTGACTATATGTGGCTTACACAACTGTACTTTGGAAAAAAGAGTTTTTTTAAAAATTAATCTCTGGCAAAAATATTGCAGACAGGGATGAAATCCCATTCCTTAAATCTTCGAAGAATGCACATCTAATCTGAAACAGGCTAGAATACAGACACAGACCAGAATCTTGTCAGACCGTGGCTTAAATTTTAAATTCCAAGTTGTTTGACTCCATAATTGACAGAACAAGGAGGAGTGGTCTCAAGTTGCAGTGCGGGAGGTTTAGGTCGGATATTAGGAAAAACTTTTTCACTAGGAGGGTGGTGAAGCACTGGAATGGGTCACCTAGGGAGGTGGTGGAATCTCCTTCCTTAGAGGTTTTTAAGGTCAGGCTTGACAAAGCCCTGGCTGGGATGATTTAGTTGGTGATTGGTCCTGCTTTGAGCAGGGGGTTGGACTAGATAGCCACCTTAGGTCCCTTCCAATCTTGATATTTTATGATTGTATAATAATTTAAGGAATATTTTTAAACTAAAATCAGGGGCTTAATAATTATTACTGGCTATTTACCATTCACTGTGATCAGCTGACATGTAGAGATCAATAGGAAGGATACAGAAAACATTGTCCATATTATCCTTGGCTTCCTCTTAATGCCCATTGTACACCCTGGCCTCGCCTTTACCAAACTTCACCTTCTACTCTTCCTAGTCTCCATGATACACTACGACTGCCCCTTTCTCATCTCTGCAGCCCCCAATGCCCCTTGGCCCTGGGTACATTCTTGCTTGTGCAGCCGGCGCTGAAGCTGGTACCGTGGTTTCTATTTTTAGTGAGCTAGCTAGAGTACAGCTAGAGCGGCTACAGGAGATTCCATTCACACCCCTGGCTGCAGTGTAGACGCACCCCACATATGTAAACTGAATTATTCAGTCAGGCCTCTTTCCATCAGTCGGCTGTTTTTGACTTGGCAAATTAGCGTAAATATCAAGGTCCCTTGGACTGGTATAGCTTATCCCCGTTTGGAATGAACTATCCTGATACAAGCAGCTTTATATCAGTGTAGTTGCATCCAGTCACATTAGATGAGTGTGCCCCTCACGGCTCCCACTGGAGGCCTCAGGGCAGCCCAGAACGCAGCCCTTCACCTCAGTTTCCCTTGTTCGTTCCACAAATAAAATTCACATGCATTTTTTTCCAGTCCAATAGCAACAGATCCCCATTTAGGTTTCATTTATTAACTTAACATTCAAAACTAAAAGACAGATGACACCTTCCCACCAGTTACCTACACCCCAAACTCCCCCTGTCCGGCCTGAGTTCTGCCCGCCTTAGCAGGCCACTCCCAGCTCTTCCTAGCTGGAGCAATTCCCCCGGTCGCAGCGTTTTCCCTCATTCACTCTCTGAACTTTCACTTCAGCCTCCTGAGTTTTCCTCTTCCCCCATCCCCCTTCTGCCCTTTATTGGAAATGGCCTGAGTCCCCTCAGGAGTGGACCCTTCTCTAACTAGGCCCTGTCACAGGCAGAGATAGGCAAATATAGTTTAAATGGTGCCATTTCTATGTGTAGACAAGTATTGACACATTTATTCCTCACACTGGACACGAAGGGGAGAGATAAGGGGAGGTCTGACAAGAGAGACGACAGAAAGAGAAGACTCAGTTTAGTTCTTCTATTGCACAATGCTTTTTGTGACACAGACACAGTTATTAGGGTCACTAAGAAAATTGAGGAAAATGAGAAGGAACTGGTGGAAAACATCCCCTGGGAGTGAAAGTATTCTCAGGACAGAGATTTGGCTGTAAATGTACAGGCTGGGTTTTCCCATAAAAGGCCGATGTTAGGCACCCAAATCCTATGGGCAGTGAATGGGAGTTGGGCACATCACACCCTTTTGTCTCATTTGGAAATGGTGGAGCAGATAGGGCAGTGGACTGAGACTCTGGATAGTTGGTTTCCTGGTATGAGCACAGTGAATGATTCCGGCCCTCTGGGATTCACCAACCCAGCTTGGCTGATGGCAAACCCTGCAGGCACCCAAATGTTTGCAGAAAATGGGCTGCAGGTGCTACTGGCCATGCCCTGTGGAGCCTCATACCAGGCACCCGGATGCCAAGTCCCCAGAGTGACGCACAAACCTGGGGAAGTTGCATGTTCCCCTGCCTGAGTCTCTTCCAGGGCAGGTCAGGTGCCCAGGGGCTTAGAAAAATTCCACTCAGACCCCAACTATCTGGAAAAAACTGGCCCAAAATTGTTGTTGAAAATGGGCAAATAAGAGGCCTGTGCTGGTGTCCTGTGTTCTGGGGCACAGGTCAAAGGGTTTCCTTTGGCTTTTCTCTTCCTTTGAATGATGCCTGGGGATGAAATACACTCCATGAAAGGAAAGTTAATTATTCACTTTTCTAATGCTGGATTTTCATGCTGGTATTGCAACCCAGTATTTTTAGAATGCACGCGTCTGATTTTTCAAGGGTGTGTGTGTATATCTAGATATCTCTCACTCTACACGGAATAGATACCCAGTGTTCCAGCTGAGTTCATTTCGCCTGCATCCTCTCACAGAGCACAATCTCCCCTCATTCTCTGAACTTTGAGCAGCCACAAGTTCACGTCTCCCACAAGCCCAGTGATACCCACCTGTGGCATCTTATATAGGTCCTATAAGTCTCTACCCAAGTCTCCTTCTCTTCCTGCTGTAGTAGTACCAGCCCAGTAGTACCCACCTGTGGCATCTTATATAGGTCCTAAAAAGGCTGGGTCACAGGTTTGAAGAGGTCTTTCCATCTCCACTTTCTCCTCTATGTAAAAGCTGTGACTCTGTAAGACCATGACTACAAGACCAATGAAGTTCAGGGAAACACGACCTGGGACTACAGCAGGCTTTGGTGCAGGCCCTACCCCAGCTATTTTAACCCAAAGAAATTGACCAATTAGCATGCTCCAAACTTGAATTTCCTGCAAGCTTTCCTCAGGGCCTCCTGGACCACTTTGTTTCTCAGGCTGTAGATGAGGGGATTGACCAGGGGAGTCAGGACAGTGTAGACGACAGAGAGAACTTTCTTGAAGTCACTCAGGATGTCTGTCGTTGGGAACATATAAACAATCAGCAGGGTTGCATAATAAATGCTCACCACAATCAAGTGGGAGGAGCAGGTGGAAAAGGCCTTTTGCCTCCCAGTAGTGGACGGGATTCTCAGGATGGTGGTGATGATGCAGATGTAGGACATTAAGGTAAGCAGGAATGGGGCCAGTAAGAAAATCAAGCTGAATGTGAAAGCCAATGTTTCCATCAGGTGAGGGTCATTGCAGGAAAGTTTTACAAGGGGGATAAAATCACAAAAAAAATGGTCAATACCACTGGGGCCACAGAACGTTAACTGTGATATCGCCAATGTTATTATGTTATTACCTAAGAAGCCACCTAGCCAAGAGCCACCCACGAGCTGCAGGTAAGACCTGTGACTCATACGGGCTGCATAGTGCATTGGATCGCATATGGCTAAATATCGATCATAAGACATCACCGACAGGAGAAGGCATTCTGTAGCAGCCAGAGAACCAAAGAAATAATATTGTGTGACACACCCATTGAATGAAATAGTCCTGTCCCCAGTCAGGAGACCAGCCAGCATCCTGGGCAGGATGGTGGAGCTGTAGCAGGTCTCCAAGCAGGACAAGTTCCCCAGGAAGAAGTACATGGTGGTGTGGAGGTGCTGATCAGCCACAACTAGCACAATGATGAGAACGTTCCCAGCCACAGTCGTGATGTAGATCACTAGGAACAGTAGGAAGAGAAGGATCTGCAGTTCTGGGAGGTCCCCGAATCCCAGGAGGATAAAGTCTGTGACAGATGTTCCATTTCCCTCTTCTGGGTTCACCATGGGGTGTGTCTACTGGAAAGAAATGAACTCTGCCACATAAATGAAGAACATTCACTCAATAAAACGTCAGCTCTGTTTTCATTGTCCCCCTCTGCTGGCTACTGGAATGATGGGTTATTGGAGAATTGAGACCAGGGGAGGGGAAATGACATCTCGTGATCCCTGGGGCAGATTTCGTATCTGAGGAGGCTGCAGCTTCAACAAAACATTATCTCTCTGGAAACACGTGTAGTAACTTGACAGGTGGCACGAAGCGCTCAAATATTAAGATGATGGGGCTTAGGTACCACAGTACAAAAACATGTTGGTTGAAATAGTCACGTGTTTCACTGCCTGGTGTATCAAAGCAGAACAGTGTCCTTTGTAGATTGGAGATCCATGGGAGAAACGGGCCAGGATTTGATATTTGAAATGAAGCCGCAACAGATAAACAAACCAAACAATTAAGGCTGGGATTTGCAGTGTGTGGGCAGCCAACTCCAAGTGAATTGCAGTGGAAATACGGCGCCTAAGTCTATCAGAGCTATTTGAAATTTTTTGTTATCAGACCAACGCCTCTCCTTTAATTGTCCTGCGGTCAGACTCTCTACATATAGAAATCGGACCATCATTAAAATACAAAACCAAAAAAACTCCTGCAGGAAAGCTCCACATTAGCTGGAAATTGATCCTCTCTTGTAAGATAAAATTCTGTATAAAATTTGAAATTTGTAAGAAATGTGCAATTTTCATATTATGAGAGTGGTGTAGAACCCAAATTTCCATTTCATCTGCAAATCCATGATTTCAAATGTTGGATTTCATTCCAATTTTACTTTTTAAAAATGTATTTACCTATTTTAAATTCATTTCTAGGATATTTTTATGTTATATTACATTGTGTTTCATAGTTATTTACATTTCTTTCTATATTATTTAATTTAATTTTTATATTATATAATTAAGCTCTACAGTAATTCTTTTCCTAAATAAAAGTATGTAGAAATTTATCTGTTCCCCTGGAACATTTTGATCTCTATCAAGAAAACATTTTTCCATCAAAAATGCCAATCAGAAATTATCAGCTATACATTTTCTTCCTTATCTTTGGTTAAAAGTAACAGTAACCCTCTTTCTCTCACTCTCTCTCTCTCTAGTCTGCCACTACTGTCTTTCTCCCCATTACTGATCCTTAAAGAAAGTGGGTGGGTGAGGTCATTTCTTTTCCTGGACTGATTTACTAATCTTTATTAACTGTTCAGTAAGGCCCTGATCATGCACAGAGTGATGCACAAGGTTAATTTTACACCCCGGGAATAATTCTGTTCCATCCAAGTCTTCCATGCTGACATCTAAGATAAAATTTCCACTGACTTCAAGGATGGAGCCCCTCTGATTTCAATGGGATTTGGACAGCGAACGCCTTGAGCTTTCATTAAATGTACAGCTCAGCTGGATTTGATTTCCATTGACAGACATTGGTAAAGGTCGATATCAGCTGATACAACCAAACCAACAACAGAAACTATCAGGAAGAGTGGGCGTTAGTGCGGCCTCTCCCAGCGCCTTGCACCTGCAGGGATGGTGTCACGGGCCCCGTGACTGTGCAGGGAGCCCTCTGCACCCATCTGTCCTGGGAGTCAATGAGTGGGGCTGGGACAGCAGAGCTGCAGAGGGCTCTCGGCACGGCTGCATGGCTGGCAACACCCATCCCTGCAGGCGCAAGGTGCGGGGAAGGCTGCGGCCGTGGTGGGCCTGGGCTGTGAGGAGGAGGGTGAGACCCTGGCGGTGGGGGAGGCCACCCCGCTGCCAAATGGTTTCTGCCCATCGATGGAGCAGTTCAACAATGAGGTGACCACTCTCGTGTCCGGGGGCTCCCCGCCATCCTCCTCCTGCTCCCAGCCCCGGCCATGGATCTCTGCTCCACTGGGCCAGAGCAGCCGCCTTCCCTGCTCCTTGCGCCCTGGTGTCTTGGATCCCTCGGCCGGTCGGGAGCCCCTCACATCCTGCTGGCAGCGCTGCCCTCGCCATGACCCACAACTTAACCCCCACTGAGCTTCCTGAGACTGTACAAATTAATACTTAAAAGTTAGGAGAAAAATAATCCAATATTAACCCTCTAAGGGGAGAAACAAAACTGATTTGTGCCAAGTCTACTATAGCCAGTGCCTGCACCCCGAGCACCGAGCGCAGCAGCCACAGCAGCTCTGCTTTCCCCCTGGCACTTTATTAAAGCTCTCAACACCCCATTAGGTAGGGGTCAGGAGGGGAGGGTAGAGAGGAAGGAAGGCTGCTCCGGTGTTTGAAGTGCTAGCCTTGGACTTCACAGAGGTTGGTTCATTTGCCTGCTTTTTCACCAGCTCCTTGTGTGACTTTCAGGCCAGATTTCCAAATGCTGGAAGGTACCTAACAATGCACCCAGGTGCCTGAGTAGGGGCCATAACTAATGCCCATCAATTTCCCATCTCACTGAGGGGGCTGTGTGTTGAGGTTCCAAAATACCTTTATATATCTGCTCCTCTGTGCGCCAGGTCCTGTCTGCAATGCAGGGGTAATAGCATGGCATAGGGCTGCTGGGAGGATAGATATATTCAAGGCAGCAAGGTGCCCAGATACTAGGGTGATGGGGGCCAGGTAAGCACCTAAAATAGATGTGACTTGAGAGTCTTTTCTTTTTCCAAATTCTGTCATTTTCCTTTGGGTGAGGAGTTTAAGAGAGATCAGTGCCCAAATCCCCTTGGATTCTCATGGTGTTAATCACCAAACAAACCTATGTTGCTTCAAATTCCTCAAGATTCATGGAGCAGGGAGGGAGGAAAAGGATGATTTACCTCTAAGGCTGGTCTGTCAGCAGCTGGAGTCTCTGTTGTCTTCTCCTCACGCAGCATTTCTGGCACCGGGATCCCGGTTATTCAGTCCATTTTCTCCCCCAACTGCATTCACCTACTTCCACATGCCCAGTAACTAGAATGACAACCTATAAAAGCTACTGAGTCTCCATTCCATGTCTCGTAATGTGACCTCATACCCTCTGTCAAAAGGAGAACGTCTTTTCTGGTTCATTATATATCCTTCTGCAGGGAGAGGCAGTCTCCTGAGTCACGTCTGCTGTGGGGAAGGCAACAGGCAAGGGCAAGTTGGTGTTTACTGATATTCTCTAAAACTAAACCAGAGTCAAGCTTCTAATCTCAGAGGGAGAGTCCTGGAGAGGGAAGAAACTTATAATCCTGAACAAATCTCTCTCTTTATTGCATGGATGCCATAGTGACTGTCAAGAAATAACGCACTAATTCTAGATTTTACTGCTGCCGCAGTGATTTAGGCACTGAGTTCCCATCCAATTCCTTTAGAAAGGTTGGAAAATGTCAGCAGTTAGCTGATCTTACATTTTCTCCAACCAGTCCCCTTGTTGCCATCCATAGAAAGTGCCCATGTACCCAGTTCTAGTGCAATGAACTCACTCAATTAGTTCAGGTAACATTTTAAAAAAAGTGTAAGTGATTTAAAAGCCTAAATCCCATTTTCAAACATTTCTCAATTACTCAGGCTTAGCAACCTAAATCTCACTGAAAGGCAATGGGATTTAGCCTCCTATGTTACTTTTGAAGTTTGCTTAAGTGTTTTTGAAAATGTTATCCTTAGCTCAATGCCTGCTGCTCTTTTCTGAAATGAAAAAGTGCAGCCTGCTGCTCAGATAAAATGCAGTTGTAACAGGGTGCTTTATACGTTTAGGTTGGGAATTTCAAAGGGGGTTAATGTACAGAATATGGATCCAATAAGGACCCAACTTCCAACTTGCTATGAGAATTTGGCACCTATCTCCCACAGGGTTCTTGGGAAGGCCCATACCATGGCAGCATGGAAGTCAGAGACTTGCGATTATAAAGTACAAATAATTTCTTCCCATTCCCAGAAAAGTTTCAGGGTCACACGCTAATAATACAAATTATGTATCTTGTTCCAGAACTGGTGTGTTAGAGTTTGAGAACCAAAGAATAGCACTGAGTCCATCCTGTAATGGACTGTGTTCTACATTCACAGTAGCCAGTTCGTGGGCCAGTTTGGGTACAGTCAATATAATCTTTTCAGGTGTGTGTATTGCAATATATTCCACAACTTGACTCCAACACTATCTGTTTTCAGAGTGAAGTTTTTGATCTACTGTCACTTTTTGCCCTGAAGGGAAGGTTTCTTCCAGTATTTGCAGAAGGATACAAATATCCACTTATATCTGAATGAAAAACCAACTATGGGCTTGTCTACACTACAAAATTATGTAATTTTTATCTTATTTGACCTCGAGCCCCTGTATTAATGAAGTCGATTGTGTGTGGCCACACCATGCTTGCTGTCTCGATGGATTGCATTCTCACTAGCAGCCCCTGCATCAATGCACAAAGCAGTGCATTGTTGGTAGCTATCCCAAAGTGCAACTTGGCACATTGTGCTTTGGGACATTTGTGCAGTGCCTCATGGGACCAAAACATTGTTGCAGGGGAGAATGAGAACATTGCGTTGACATCCCATGATGCACTGTGCTCCCTCCCTGACATAAATGGCAAACAGTGCAGTGGGTTTTGCACCTTTAAACCTCCACACGTACGCCACAACCCCAGAAGCATGGAGCCTGCTCAGCTGTGCTCTCTTGCTGTGAGCATCTCAAACACCTCGCACTTTCTCCTGCAGTATTTCCAGAGCTGAAGTAGGGTCCTTTGCATGGAACATAGTGATGTCCTGCCAGCAGCCCTGCTCCAAACCATTGAAAAAAACACTTCAGTTACTAAGGGCAGTCACAGACCAGCTGCACATTGCTTGTGAGGGTGCTGGTAGGGTCACTCTAAATAATTGCACGCAGCTCATTGTAGAACCAGCATGTGTGGGGTTCAGCCCCAGAACGCCTGTTCGCCTCCCTCGAGCGCCATTTCTGGTCCTGTGAAACAAGCGTTGACTGGTGGAAATGCAACTTTTTGCAGGTATGGGATGATGATCAGTTGCTGCAGAACTTTTGAATGCAGAAAGCCAACTTCCGGGACCTTTGTGCAGAGGTTTCCCCTGCCCTGCAGTTCAGCAACACAAAAATGAGAGCCGCTCTGACAGTGGAGAAGCAAGTGGTGATTGATATTTGGAAGCTTGCAACGCCAGACAGTTACCGGTCAGCGGGGAATCAATTCGGAGTAGGTAAACCAACCGTGGGAGCTGCTGTGCTCCAAGTGTGCAGGGCCATTAATCGACTTCTGCTACGAAGGGTAGCGAGTCTGGGAAATGTGCAGGACATAGTGGATGGTTTTGCCACGATGGGATTCCCTAATTGCGGTGGGGCGACAGATGGCTTACATATCTCCATCATGGCACCAGATCACCTTGCCAAAGAGTACATAAACCGAAAGGGATACTTTTCAATGGTGTTGCAAGCGCTGGTGGATCACAAGGGGGCATTTCACCGACATCAACGTAGGATGGTCGGGAAAGGTTTATGATGCGCATCTTTAGGAACTCGGGTCTATTCAAAAAGCTGCAGTCCAGGAGTTTCTTTCCAGACCACAAAATTAACATTGATGACATTGAGATGCCTACAGTTATCCTGGGGGACCCAGCCTACCCCTGGCTCTCAGGGCTCATGAAGCCATACATGGGCTGTCTGGAAAACCGTAAGGAACGGTTCGACTATAGGCTCAGCAAGTGCAGAATGGTGGTTGGATGTGCCTTTGGTCTCTTGAAAGGGCACTGGAGAAGTTTCCTAACAAGATTGGACCTTAGTGAGGAGAACATCCCTATGGTTATAGCTGTCTGCTCTGTGTTCCATAATATCTGTGGAAAAAAGGTGGGAAATTTTCCTCCAGGGTGGGCAATTGAGACTGATTGCATGGTAGCCATTGAGACTGATTGCATTGTAGCCATTTTTGAGCAGCCAGATACCAGAGCAAGAAGACGAGCACAGCAAGGGGCGCGGCATATCTCCAAGGCTTTGAAAACCCATTTCAGTATTGAGTCACAGTAATATGAGTTGCTTGTCCGCATTGTGCTTTCCCAAACCTTCCCTTGGCTTGTATCACTGTCCCTGTAAAGCCAACCCCCCACCTAAGCCCACTGTGTCTACTCAATAAAGAACATGTATTTCTTGAATCCATTTACTTTATTTAACAAAGGTAAGTAAAGAGGGAAAACAGAAAGAAAAGGTAACATTGTGGATAAGTGGTTGTTAAGTTGGAACAGGAGAAACATTTTCAGCGGTGTAACATAACAGCGCATTCCAGACCTTCAGAGGTCTGTGGATGGGCACCTTCTGTTCCTTGTATCCTCCCGCCCTGAGTTAAGTGAAAGGTGTCAAGGTTCCTTCCCCACTCTGAACTCTAGGGTACAGATGTGGGGACCTGCATGAGAACCTCTAAGCTTAACTACCAACTTAGATCTGGTTTTGCTGCCACCACCCAAATTATTTATGTCATTTGGGAAACTCTGTCTACCTCCCCCCAGAATATCTCCCTCTCAAGTACTATAATCCTTCCCTGGGTAGCCTTGAGAGACTTGAGAGACTTCTCCACCAAGTTCCTGGTCTAGAAAACATGACCTATGAGGAAAGATTGAAAAAAACGATTTTGTTTAGTCTGGAGAAGAGAAGACTGGGAGGGGACATGATAAGAGTTTTCAGGTACATAATAGACTGTTATAAGAAGGAGAGTGAAAAGTTGTTCTCCTTAACCTCTTAGGATAGGACAAGAAGCAATAGTCTTAAATTACGGCAAGAGCGCTACAGCTTGGACATTAGGAAAAACTTCCTAACTGCCAATGTGGTTAAGCACTGCAAGAAATGGCTTTTGCATTTTCCTTGGATTGTCGGAGTTTATTTCAAAGCCAGGAACGTAGGCAGGTATTTTCACTGGGAGTCACACGAGGTCTCCACCCAGATTTTGCACCAGGATAACTATTTTGGTTAGTGGTGCGAATGTGTTATGGAACTAGTTGCAGTGCTACACCGTCTCATGTGGACACAGTTTACCAATAGATCGCTTATTCCCCTTCCCATGTGGGAATGAACTATCTCACCAGAAGCACTGTCACATCAGTATCATTGCATCTACTTGGTGTACACAAGTCGACACCTCCTGGTGCCCCTTAGAGGACTCAGGGCAGCCCAGAATGCAGCCCCTCACCTCATAGCCCCTCGCCTCTTCATTCCCCATATAATGGAGGACTTTCCCTGGGCTCAGGGTTTTCCCTGCAGGAGCCTCTCTCACTCTCTGAAGTCTCACTCCAGCCTCCTGAGTTTGTGTCTTTCTCTGGCCTCCTTCTACCCTTTATTGGAAATGGCCTGATTTCCCTCAGGTGGGGATCCTTCTCTAACCAGGGCTGGCTTGGCCTTGGCTCTCCAGCCCAAAGGCACACGGCCTGTCACAGGCAGGGATAGGCAGATATAGGTAACATGATGCAACATTTATGTGTAGACAATCCTTGACGCATTTATTCCTCACACTGGAGACGAAGGGGACAGATAACGGGAGGTCTGACAACAGAGACGACATAAAGAGAAGACTTCGTTTAGTTCTTTTTTTACACGATGCTTTTGGTGCAACACACACAGTTATTAAGGTCTCCTAGAAAAAGGTAAAACAGGAGAAGTAACTGGTGGAAAACATCCCCTGGGAGTTGAAGTAATTCTCACGCTAGTGGTTTGACTCTAAATGTACAGGCTGGGCTTTCCCATAAGGGGCGATATTAGGCTCCCAAATCCTATGGGCCGTGAAAGGGAGATGGGCATCTAATACCCTTCGGTCCCATTATTAATTACAACTGGATGTGGTGGAGCAGACAGGGCACTGGACTGGGACTCTGGAGAGATGGTTTTCTGCCACGAGCCTGCCGAGTGACTCTGGGCAGGTAACGTCGCCTCGTTCTGCCTGACTTTCCCCAGCTATAACATGAGGACAAGGGTGTGGAGCTAGGGCTAGAATCACAAAACTCCCACTTTAGGCACCTGAATCCCAGAATCAGAATCCCCCCGGGATTCACAAAGCCAGCTCGGCTGCTGGCAAAACCTGCAGGCACCCAAGTGTTTGCAGTAAATAGGCTGTAGGTGCCCCTGGACATATCCTCTGCAGCCCCACACCAGGCATCCAGATGCTGAGGCTCTGGAGTGATGCACAAACCTGGGGAAGGTGCACGTTCCTCTGCCTGACTCTCCT
This sequence comes from Mauremys mutica, assembly GCF_020497125.1. NCBI lineage: Eukaryota > Metazoa > Chordata > Testudines > Geoemydidae > Mauremys > Mauremys mutica. The sequence continues at coordinate 34,023,354 of NC_059084.1, forward strand.
CCAGGGCCGCATCCCACAGGCCAGGTGCTCAGAGGCTTTGGAAAATCCCACTAGGCCCCCAAGTATCTAGAAACAACTGTCCCTAAATCATTGCTGAAAAGTGGGCAAATACGAGTTCTGTGCTGGTGTCCTGTGGCCAAGGCCAGAGGGTTTCCTTTGGCTTTTCTCTTCCTTTGGAAAACAGCCTGGGGATGAAATAGATACTAGGAAACAAAGGTTAACGGTATAATCGCCTAACACTGGAGTTCCAGGCGAGCGTTGCAAGCCTATGTTTTTATAATGCGGGTATCATATATTTTTGTGTAAGGGTGAGTATGCATATGTGTGCATGTGTGTATGTGTGCTTGTGCCTGTATGTGTGTGCATATGAGTGTGTTTTTGTGTGTGTGTGTGTCCATGTGAGCTTGTGTGTGTGCATGTGTATTTGCGTCTCTGTGTGTTTGCATATACGTGTGCGTATATATATGTGTACGTGCATGTACATATTTGTGTATCTGCATGGTTGTGTATGTGTGTGTGTGCAGATGTGTATATGTGCTTGCATTTGTGTATGTGTGCATTTGGGTGTGCGTATATCTGCCTGTGCATATGCCTGCGTATGTTCATACATGCGTGCATGTGTATGGGTGTGTCTGTGTAAGCGTGCATGTGCATAAGCGTTTGTGTGTATGCATGTGTGCACATATGTGTGTGTGTATATATGGGTGCATGCCTGCGTACGTGTGTGTGTGTATCTAGAAGTCTCTCACCCTACAATGAATGTATACTCAGCATTCCAGTTGAGTCCATTTTGCCTGCACCCTCTCACTGAGCACAATTGCCCGTCATTGTCTGAACTCTGAGCCGCCACTAGTTCAAATCTCCCACCAGCCCAGTAAAACCCACCTGTGGAATCTGATACCGGCCCTAACAAGACTGGGATCCCAGGTTTCAAGAGGTCTCTACGGCCTGGGCTACCATAGCGGGCGGGGGTTGAACTAAGATACACAACTGAAGTTGAAGTATCTTAGTTCGACTTACCTGGCCGTCCTCATGGCGATGAGTCGACCGCCGCGGCTCCCCCGCCCACTCCACTTACTCCTCCTGCCGAGGTGGAGTATGGGCGTCAATCAGCGAGCTGTCAGAGCAGTGACTCTCAGCCAGGGGCACGTGTAGCCTGGGGGTACACATAGGTTTTCCCGGGGTCACATCAACTCATCTAGCGATTTGCCTAGTTTTACAACAGGTTACATAAAAAACACAAGCAAAGTCTGTACAAACTAATATTTCATACAGACAATGACTTGTGTACACTACTCTATAGACTATACACTGAAACATACGAACAATATTTGTATTCTAATTTATTTCTTTCATAATTATATGCTAAAAATGAGAAAGTCAGCAAATTTTCAGTAGTAGGGCGCTGTGCTAGTTTTGTCTTTTTATGGCTGATTTTGTGAGCAAATAGTTTTTAAGTGAGGTGAAACTTTGGGATACGCAAGACAAATCAAACTCCTGAGAGGGGTACAATAGTCTGGAAAGGTTGAGTGACACTGTGTAAGAGCAGGACATGAAGCCCAGTGGAGCTCAGGGAAACATGACCTGGGACTACAACAGGCTTTGGTTCAGGCCCTAACTCAGGCAATGTTATATCTATTTTAACCAAAGGAAACTGACCGGTTAGCATGGTCCAAACATCAATTTCCTGCAAGCTTTCCTCAGGCCTTCTGGACCACTTTGTTTCTCAGGCTGTAGATGAGGGGATTGACCAGGGGAGTCAGGACTGTGTAGACGACAGAGAGAACTTTCTTGAAGTCGCTCAGGATGTCGGTGGTAGGGAACATATAGACAATCAGCAGAGTTGCATAATAAATGCTCACCACAATGAGGTGGGAGGAGCAGGTGGAAAAGGCCTTTTGCCTCCCGATGGTGGACGGGATTCTCAGGATTGTGGTGATGATGCAGATGTAGGACATCAAGGTAAGCATGAATGGGACCAGTGAGAAAAGCAAGGTGAGTGTAAAAGTCACCATTTCCATGAGGTGAGGGTCATTGCAGGAGAGTTTTACAAGGGGGATGAGATCACAAAAAAAATGGTCAATACCATTGGGGCCACAGAACGTCAACTGTGATATTGAGAACATATTTATGGTATTACCTAGGAAGCCACCTATCCAACAGCCACCCGCGAGCTTCAGGTAAGACCTGTGACTCATACGGGTTGCATAGTGCAGTGGATTGCATATAGCTAAATACCGATCATAAGACATCACCGATAAGAGAAGACATTCTGTAGCAACCAGAGAACCAACAAAATAAAATTGTGTGACACATTCATTGAATGAAATAGTCCTGTCCCCTGTCAGGAGACCGACCAGCATCCTGGGCAGGATGGTGGAGGTGTAGCAGGTCTCCAAGCAGGACAAGTTCCCCAGGAAGAAGTACATGGGGGTGTGAAGGTGCTGATCAGTCACACTAGCACAATGATAAGGATGTTCCCTGCCACGGTCATGATGTAGATCACTAGGAACAGCAGGAAGAGAAGGAGCTGCAGTTCCTGCAGATCTCCAAATCCCAGGAGGATGAATTCTGTGATGGACGTTTGATTTCCCTTCTCTGGGTTCACCATGGGGTTTGTCTGTGGGAAAGAAATGAAAACTGCCACATAAATGAAGAACATTCACTCAATAAAACATAATCTTTTATTTCATTGTCTCCCTCTGCTGGCTACTGGAACGATGGGTGAGTGGAGAATGGAGGTCAGGGGAAGGGAAATGCCATCTCGTGATCCCTGGGGCAGGTTTCATATCTGAGCATCCTGCCTGTTCAACAAAAATTTAATCTTTAATCTCTTGAAACTCATGTAGACTGGTGGTACCAACCAATCTAACACTATGGTGATGGTACAACAGTTCAAAAACATACCGCTTGAAATAGTCACACATTTCACTGCCTGGTGTATGAAAGCAGAACAATGTTCTTTCTAGATTTGAGATCCATGGGCCGAACAGGCCACGATTTGATATTTTAGCGGAAGCTGTAACAAAGAAACAAACCAAGCAACTAAGGGTTGGATTTGCAGTGTGTGGGCAGCCAACTCCAAGTGAATTGCAGTGGAAATGGGCTGTCTAACTCTACCAGAGCCATTTGAAAGTTTTTATCATCAGACAAATGCCTCTCCTTCCCTAGGACAATATGTCATTGTCCTGCCGTCGGACACTACATATAGAGATGGGACCTTCATTAAAAACCAAAACAAAGAAACAAAAAATCCTGCTAGAAATGACTGCGGTAGCTAGAAATTGATCCTCTCTTGCAAGAAAAAGTTCTGGATAAAATTTATAAGAAATTTGCAGTTTTCGTATGATGAGAGTTGTATAGAATCCAAATTTCCATTTCATCTGCAAATCCATGATTTCAAATGTTGAATTTCATTCCACTTTATTTTTAAAAATGTATTTACCCATTTTAAATTTAATTTCTATGATATTTTTATTTTATATTACACTGAGTTTTATACTTATTAACATTTATTTCTATTTATTTTTATATAATTTTATTTCATAATGCTCTCTACAGTAACTCTTTTCCTAAACAAAATTGCATAGAAATTGATATGTTCCCCGGAAACATTTTGTCTATCAAGAAAAAATTTTTTCATTAGAAATGCCAATCAGAAATTTTTGTCAGCTGTACGTTTTCTTCTTTATGTTTGGTTAAAAGTAATAGTAACCCTCTCTCTCTCTCTCTCTCTCGCTCTCTATCGTCTGCTACTTCTCTCTCTCTCCCCATTACTGATCCTTAAAGAGAGAGGGTGGGTGAGGTCATATCTTTTCCCAGACTGATTTACTAATATTTATTAACTGCTCAGTAAGGCCCTGATCCTGCACAGAGTGATGCAGAAGGTTAATTTTACACCCAGGGTATAATTCTGTTCCATCCAAGACTTTGCCTCTGACAGCTAAGATAAAAGTTCTACTGAGTTCAAGAATGGGCTCCTTTGATTTGAGTGGGATTTGGCCAGTGAATGCCTTGAGCTTTGTTTAAATGTACAGCTCAACTGGATTAAATTTCCATCAACAGACATTGGTAAAGGTCAATATCAGCTGGTACATCCAAACCAACAACAGAAACTATCAGGAAGAGTGGGCGTTAGTGCGGCCTCACCTTGCGCCTGCACTTCCAGGGATGGTGTCACCGGCTCTGCGGCTGTGCAGGGAGCCCTCTGCACCCAGCTGTCACAGGAGTTAATGAGCGGGGCTGGGACAGCAGAGCTGCAGAGGGCTCTTTGCATGGTCGCATGGCTGGCGACACCCATCCCTGCAGGCGCAAGGTGCGGGGAAGGCGTGGTCCTGGTGGGCCTGTGCTGTGAGGAAGAGGGTGAGTCCCTGGCGGTGGGGGAGGTCACCCCACTGCCGAATGGTTTCTGCCCACCTACGGTGCAGTTCAACTATGAGGTGGCCACTCCAGGGGCCGGGGACTCCCCGCCATCCTCTTCCTGCTCTCAGCCCTGGCCATGGATCTTTGTTCCACTGGGCCAGAGCAGCCGCCTTCCCTGCTACTTACACCCTGGATCCCTCGGCCGGTCGGGAGCCCCCCCCACTCCACTGGCAGCGCTGACCTCGCCCTGACCTGCACCTTAACCACCACTGAGATTCCTGTGACTGTAAAAATTAATAGTTAAAATTGGGGGGGGGGAATCATAAAGAAAAAATAATCCCAATATTAACCCTCTTAGGGGAGAAACAAAACCCATTTCTGACAAGTCTACTTGTAGCCAGTGTCTGAACAGCAGTTCTGCTCCCCACCCACTGCAGTTCACTCAGTGCCCCATGATGGGGAAGCTGCCATGGAAGGGGTCAGGATGGGAGGTTAGAGAGGAACGAAGGCTGCTCCTATGTATGACGTGCCTGCCTTGGACTCGGCAGATGTTGGTTTGTTTCCCTGCTTCTTCACCAGCTCTTTGTGTGACTTTCAGGGCAGATTTCCAAAGGTTGCTAGGTATCAAACAATGCCCACTGGTGCCTGAGTAGGGGCCGTACCTAACGCCCATCGATTTCCAATCCCACTGGGGGGTCTGGGTCTTGAGGCGCCAATAAACCTCCATAAATCCACCCCTCTGTGCACCAGGTCCCATTTGTAAAGCAGGGGTAATAGCACAATATAGGGGTGCTGGGAGGATAGACTTATTCAAGACATTGAGGTGCCCAGATACCAGGGTGATGGAGGCCAGGTAAGGACCTAAGATAGACATGACCTGACAGGTCTTTCCTTTTTCCAAATTCAGTCATTTTGCTTTGGGTTGGGAGTTTGAGAGAGATCAGTGCCCAGTTCCCCAAAGATTCCTGTGGGGTTAGTAACCTAGGAAACCTACATTGCTTCAAACTCCTCAAGATTCAAGGAGCAGGGAGGAAAAGGGTGATTTACCTCTAAGCTGGATCTGTGAGCAGCTGGAGTCTCTGTTGTCACCTTCTCACACAACATTTCAAGGACTAGGATCCAGGTTGTTCAGTCCATTTTCTCTCCTCACTGCATTCACCTACTTCCACGTGCCCAGTAACTAGAACGACAACCTAGAAAAGCTACCGAGGCTGGTAACGTGACCCCGTGCCTCATACCCTCTGTCAAATGGGGAACATCTTGTCTAACTCATTATATATCCTTCTGCGGGGAGAGGTGGTCTCCCGAGGCCCGTCTGCTGTGGGGAAAGCAACAGGCAAGGGGAAGTTGGTATTTACTGACATTCTCTAAAACTAAACCAGCGTCAATTTTCTAATCTCAAAGGGAGAGTCCTGGAGAGGGAAGAAACTTCTAATCCTGAAACAAATCTCTCTATTGCATGAACGCTATGGTAACTGTCAAGAAATAATGCACTAATTCTTGATTTTACTGCTACCTCAGTGATTTAGACACTGAGTTCCCATCCAATTCCCTTAGAATGATTTGAAAATATCAGCAGTTAGCTGATCTTACATTTTCTCCAATTAACCCCTCTGTTGTCCTTTGTAGCAAGTGCACATGTACCCAGTCACCATCCAATGAGCTCACTCAATTAGTTCAGGTAAAATACTTAAAAGTGTCTAAGTGATTTAGAAGCCTAAGTCCCATTTTCAAAAGCTTCTCACTTACTGAGGCTTAGCAACCTAAGTCTAACTGAAAGGCAATGGGGCCTCCTATGTCACTTTTGAAGTTTGCTGAAGTGTTTTTGAAAATGTTACCCGTAGCTCAATGCCGCCTGGCCAGTCTTTTCCGAAATGAGGAAGTGCAGTCTGCTGCTCAGATAAAAGGCAGGTGCAACAGGGTGCTTTACATATTTAGGTTGGGATTTTCAAAGGGGGGTAATGTACCAAATAAAGACCCAACTCCCATGACATTGCTATGAGAATTTGGCAACTAACTCTCTTAGGCTTCTTGGAATGGCCCATACCACGAAAGCATGGAAGACAGAGACCTGAGATTATAAAGTACAAATAATTTCTTCCCATCCCCAGAAAAGTTTTAGGCTCACATGCATCTTCAGTGCCACAGCACATAATACAAAGTATGTAATCTTGTTGCAGAACCAGGCGGGATTAAGTCTTCTGTGGGTCTGGGGCTATTAGATTTTGTGGGGCCCCTGTATACAAGTATTTTTCCTAATTTGCTTCTTGGAGCAGCTGATCCTGGAACCCACCAGAGGAGAGGCAATTCTTGATTTAGTACTAAGTGGAGCATAGGATCTGGTCCAAGAGGTGAATATAGCTGGACCGCTTGGTAATAGTGACCATAATATAATTAAATTTAATATCCCTGTGGGAGGAAAAACACCACAGTGGCCCAACACTGTAGCATTTAATTTCAGAAAGGGGAACTACACAAAAAGGAGGAGGTTAGTTAAACAGAAATTAAAGGGCAGAGTGCCAAAAGTGAAATCTCTGCAAGCTGCATGAAAACTTTTCAAAGACACCATAATAAAGGCTCAACTCAAATGTATACCCCAAATTAAAGAACATAGTAAGAGAACCAAAAAAGAGCCACCGTTGGTTACAACAAAGTGAAAGAAGCAGTGAGAGGCAAAAAGGCATCCTTTAAAAAGTGGAAGTTAAATGCTTGTGAGGAAAATAGAAAGGAGCCTAAACACTGACAAATGAAGTATAAAAATACACTTAGGAAGGCCAAAAAAGAATTTGAGGAACAGTTAGCCAAAGACCCAAAAAGTAATAGCAAAAATTGTTTAAAGTACATCAGAAGGAGGAAGCCTGCTAAACAACCAGTTGGGCCACTGGACGATCGAGGTGCTAAAGGAGCACTCAAGGACGATAAGGCCATTGTGGAGAAACTAAATGAATTCTTTGCATTGGTCTTCATGGCTGAGGATGTGAGGGATATTCCTAAACTTGAGCCATTCTTTTTAGGTGACAGATCTGAGGAACTGTCCCAGATTGAGGTATCATTAGAGGAGGTTTGGAACAAATTGATAAATTAAATAGCAATAAGTCACCAGGACCAGATGGTATTTACCCAAGAGTTCTGAAGGTACTCCAATGTGAAATTGCAGAACTAACTAACTGTAGTCTGTAACCTATCATTTAAATCAGCTTCTGTATCAGATGACTGGAGGATAACTAATGTGAAGCCAATTTTTAAAAAGGGCTCCAGAGTTGATCCCTGCAACTACAGGCCTGTAAGCCTGACTTCAGTACCAGGCAAACTAGTTGAAACTATAATAAAGAATTATGTTGTCAGACACATAGATGAACATAATTTGTTGAGGAAGAGTCAACATAGTTTTTGTAAAGGGAAATCATGCCTCACCAATCTACTTGAATTCTTTGAAGGGTTCAACAAGCATGTGGACAAGGGAGATCCAGTGGATATAATATACTTAGATTTTCAGAAAGCCTTTGACAAGGTCCCTCACCAAAGGCTCTTACAGAAAGTAAGCTGCCACGGGATAAGAGGGAAAGTGCTCTCATGGATTGGTAACTGGTTAAAAGATAGGAAACAAAGGGTATGTATAAATGGTAAGTTTTCAGAATGGAGAGAGGTAAACAGTGATGTCCCCCAGGGGTCTGATTTGGGAGGAGTCCTATAACATATTCATAAATGATCTGGAAAAAATGGGTGAACAGTGAGGTGGCAAATTTGCAAATGATACAAAATTACTAAAGACAGTTAAGTCCCAGGTAAACTGCGAAGAGCTAAAACAAGGATCTCTCAAAACTAGGTGATTGGGCAACAAAATGGCAGATGACATTTATTATTGATAAATTCAAAGTAATACACACTGGAAAGCATACTCCCAACTATAAATATAAAATGATAGGGTCTAAATTAGCTATTACCACTCAAGAAAGAGATCTTGGAGTCATTGTGGATAGTTCTCTGAAAACATTCACTCAATGTGCAGGGGCAGTCAAAAAGCAAACAGAATGCTGGGAATAATTACGAAAGGGATAGATAATAGGACAGAAAATATCATGTTGCCTCTATATAAATTCATGGTACACCCACGTCTTGAATACTGTGTGTACATGTGGTCGCCCCATCTCAAAAAAGATATATTGGAATTGGATAGGGTTCAGAAAAGGGCAACAAAAATGATTAGGGGTATGGAATGGCTGCCATATGAGGAGAACTTTTCAGCTTGGAAAAGAGATGGTTAAGGGTAGATATGACTGGGGTCTATAAAATCATGACTGGTGTAGAGAAAGTAGATGAGGAAGTGTTGTTTACTACTTCTCATAACACAAGAACTGGGGGTCACCAAATGAAATTAATAGGCAGCAGGTTTAAAACAAATAAAAGGAAGTATTTCTTCACACAACGCACAGTCAACCTGTGAACTCCGTGCCAGAGGATGTTGTGAATGCCAAGACCATAACAGGGTTCAAAAAAGAACTAGATAAATTCTGGAGGATAGGTCCATCAATGCCTATTAGCCATGATGGGCAGGAATGGTGACTCTAGCCTTTGTTTGCCAGAAGCTGGGAATGAGCGACAGGGGATGGATCACTTGATGATCACCTGTTCTGTTCACCTGGCACTGGCCACTGTCGGAAGACTGAATACTGGGCTAGATGGACCCTTGTTCTGACCCAGTAGGGCCATTCTTATGTTCTTAATTTAAAAGAAAAGGATCACAATTATGGCATCAAGGCTATTAACACTACACTAAACTTTCCTTTTAATTAACATAAAGCCGTTCTGTGGTTACATTTCTGTCTTAAAACATGTAGAATATAGTTAAGTTAATTCAAAATAGCCTAGTTCTTGCCTTGGAACTGCTGTTACATTAGTTTCTTTCTGGGAGGGAGTTTGGGTGCAGGAGGGGGCTCCAGGCTGGGGGAGAGTGTTGGGGTGTAGGAGAAGATGAAGGGTGAAGGGTGCAGGCTCTGGGAGGGAGTTTGATGCAGAAGGGGATTCTGATCTGGGGCAGGGCGTTGGGGTGCAGGAGGAGGTATGGGGTACGTTAGGGAGTTTGGGTACAGGAGGGGATTCTCACCTGGGGCAGTTCCCAACCAATGGGACCTGAGGGAACGGTGCTGGGGGCGGGATCAGCACACGGGGCTTCGTCTTGCGCTCCCCGCCAGGGGCTGCAGAGATGTGCCAGCAGCCGGACGCTGCCGAAAGCAACGTGGCACCACGGCATGCAGGCAGCCTGCCTGAGCCCTGCTGTGCCGCTGCACTTTTAGTGGCCCAGAGATCATGATCGACTGGCAGATGCTGCAGGATCAACCATCGATCGCAATCAATGGGTTGGTGACCACTGAATTGTATATAATTATGGATTTATTTTTGTGGGGTTCCCCTTAGCCCGAGCCATGGGGCTGCCTCCCCTAAAGCCCCTGCATTAACCCAGCCTTGTCCAGAACTGTAGGTCTGAAATTGGTCTGTTAGGGTTTGAGAACCAAAGAATAGCATTGAGTCCATCCCATAAAGGAGAGTGTTCTATGTGCACACTATCCAGTTCGTGGACCAGTCTGGGTACAGTGAATACAATCATGTCAGGTGTGTGTATTGCAATATATTCTACAACTTGACTCCAACACTGTCATTTTTCAGCATGAAGTTTTTGACCTACTGTCACTTCTTCCCCTGAAGGGAAGGTTTCTTCCAGCATTTACAGAAGGATACAAATATCCACTTATTTCTGAATGCAAAACCAGCTAGGAGATCATTATAATTCCTGGCCCTCTCCTACCATAATTTGCCCCCATCCATGCAGTAAGGTCTTAATCCAATTTATGCCCAGTGTGAATAAATTTGTGTCTAAACTTTGTTGTTCGTAATGTCCAAACATTGAATATTTGTGTTTAGCACAATTGTATTTTTACAAAAGGGGTTTCTTCCTTTCTTTGTTTTTTTAAATTGATCTCTGGCAAAAACCTTGCTGTCAGGCCTGGGATGCAGGTATCATAGGCTGGGGGAGGCTAAATCTCCCCAAACAGCCCAGCATGGCCCTGCCCACACTCCTCCCCAAGACCCCCTCCTGCTTGCCACTTTCCCTTGCCTCCCTGAGCCCTGGCAGGCTGCGCCTCTTCCGGGAAGTGTACCAGGGTTGGGCTAGGTCTAGAGCCTGCTTCCGGGACTCGAGGCAGCTGGGGCTACCTAGTGCTGGGGCCCCCTGGCAGTGGGGCCATGCCACCCAGTGCTTGGGAGGGCTTAGGGCACTGGAGCGGGGCAGGCCTGGCTGGGGCGGTGGGGTCAGCAGCTGCGGGGAGAAGTGAGGGGCTCAGGGCTCCAGGAGGGTAGTGGGGAAGAAGGGGTGGAGGAAGGGGCAGAGGTGGCCAGGGCCTCAGGCAGATGGGACAGGGCTGAGGGCTTGGCTCCCCCAAGGAGTGTCTCATGCATCACCCATGCCGACAGGGATGAAATCCCATTGCTTAACTCTTCAAGGGAAACACGTCTAATCTGCACGTTGGCTGGAATACAAGGCGAGAGGTGAATCTTCCAACACTGCAGCTTAATTTTTTAATTCCAAGTTGATTGACTCTTTATCACTTTAAGAAATATTAAACCTGTGATTTCAGTTAAAAATAATTATTTTATTTGATCATCACCTGTGATCAGCTGCCATGTAGAGATCATTAGGAATGTTACATAAAACACTGGCCACATTATCCTTTGCTTCCCCCGAAGCTTGTCTCTTTCCCAGCCTTCCTCCTCTGCTATCCCTAGTGCCTCCATGATATAGTCAAGCTGCCCTTTTCCCATTCCCCCCCATTTACCCCCCCAACGCCCCTTGGCCCCAGGTACATTTTGCATATGCACCTGGCACTGTACAAAAACAGGATGTACAGCAGTTCACTGTTGGAAACAAACCAACCAACCCTGAACGCCGTTCTGCGATGTATTAGCAGGAGTGTTGTAAGCAATATAGAGATGCAATTCTTTCACTCGATACCATGCTGATAAGGCCTCAATTGAAGTATTGTGTCCTGTTCAGAAAGACGGGGACAAATTGGAGAAAGTCCAGAGAAGCGCAACAAAAATGATTAAAGGTCCAGAAAACATGATCTATGAGGGAAGATTGAAAAAAATGGGTTTGTTTAATCTGGAGAAGAGAAGACTGAGAGGGGAAATGATAAGAGTTTTCAAGTACATAAAAGGCTTAAAGTGCAGCAAGGGTGCTGTTGATTGGACATTAGGAAAAAAATTCTGGGACCTCCACCATTGAAAGTTTTTAAGAACAGCTCAAACACCTGTGAGGAATGGTCTGGTAATGACATAGTCCTGCCTTGAGTTCAGAGGACTGTCCTAGATCGTAGAATCATAGAAGACTAGGGTTGGAAGATACCTCAGGTGGTCATCTAATCCAACCCCTGCTCAAAGCAGGGCCAACACTGACTAAATTGTTCCAGCCAGGGCTTTGTGAAGCTGGACTTTAAAAACCTCTAAGGATGGAGATTCCACCACCTCCCTAGGTAACCCATTCCAGTGCTTCACCACCCTCCTAGTGAAATAGTGTGTCCCAATATCCAGCCTAGACCTCCCTCACTGCAACTTGAGACCATTGCTTCTTGTTCTGTCATCCGCCACCAGTGAGAACAGCTGAGCTCCATCCTCTTTGTAACCCCCCTTCAGTTAGTCGAAAGCAGCTATCAAATCCCCCCTCACTCTTCTCTTCTGCAGACTAAACAAGCCTAGTTCCCTCAGCATCTCCTTGGAAGTCATGTGCTTCAGCTCCCTAATCATTTTTGTTGCCCTCCACTGGACTGTCTCCAATGTGTCCACATTCTTTCTGTAGTGGACACAAAACTGGACACAATACTCCAGATGTGGCCTCCCCGGTGCCGAATAGAGGGAAATAACCACTTCCCTCGATCAGCTGGCAATGCTCCTACAAATGCAGCCCAATATGCCATTTCACTTTTTGGCAACAAGGACACACTGCTGACTTATACCGGGGTTCTCATTCACTGTAATCCCAAGGTCCTTTTCTGCAGAACTGTTGCTTAGCCAGTTGGTCCATAGTCTGTGCATGGGATTCTTCCTTCCTAGGTGCAGAACTCTGCACTTGTCCTTGCTGAACCTCATCAGATTTCTTTTGGCCCAATCCTCCAATTTTTCTAGGTCACTCTGGACCCTATCCCTATCCTCCAGTGTACAAGGACGTTGAACAAAACCGGCCCCAGGACCGACCCTTGGGGCACTCCACTTGATACCGGCTGCCAACTAAACATCAAGCCGTTGATCCCTACCCGTTGAGCCCAACAATCTAGCCAGCTTTCTATCCACCTTACAGTCCATTTATCCAATCCATACTTTCTTAACTTGCTGGCAAGAATACTGTGGGAAATTGTATCAAAAATTTTGCTAAAGTCAAGATATATCATGTCCACTGCTTTCCCCATATCCATAGAGACAGTTATCTCATCATAGAAGGCAATCAGTTCAGCAGTCAGGACCAGCTGAGGTCCCTTCCAGTCCTACTCGTCTGTGATTCTGTTAATGTAAAGACATTTCCTGTGGATTATCTGAGTTTGTTTCAAAGCCAGGAACGTATGGACCTATTTTCACTGGGACTCACATGAGATCTCCACACAGATTTTGCACCAGGATAACTATTTTGGTTAGTGGTGCGAATGTGTTATGGAAATAGTTATACCGCTATACAGTTTACCAATTGATCTCTCATTTTCCTTCCCACGTGGGAAGGAACTATCCCGCCAGAAGCACCATCAAATCAAAATAGTCTACACTATTTGGTGTAGACGAGTGGACACCTCATGTTGCCCCTCATCTCAGTTTCCCTTCTTCATTCACCGTATAATGGTGGAGTTTTGCTGATGGAGCAGACAGAGCACTGGACTGGGACTCTGGAAAGTTGGTTTCCTGCCGTGAGCCTGCTGAGTGACTCTGGGCAGGTAACGTCGCCTCGTTCTGCCTGAGTTTCCCCGGCTATAACATGAGGACAAGGGTGTGGAGCTAGAGCTAGAATCACAAAGCTCCCAATTTAGGCACTCAAATCCCAGAATCTGGCCCTCGGGATTCAAAAACCCAGCTCAGCTGCTGGCAAACCCTGCAGCAAACGGGCTGTAGGTGACCATGGATGTGTCCTCTGCAGCCCCACACCAGGTAACCGGAGGCTGAGGCTCTGGAGTGATGTACAAATATGCGCAAGGTGGGCAATCCCCTGCCTGACTCACCTGCAGGGCCCCATCCTGGAGGCCAGGTGCCCAGATGCATTGGAGAATCCCTCTGGGCCCCCAATTATCTGGAAACAACTGGCCTAAAATCATTGCAGAAAAATGGGCAAATAGGAGGCCTGTGCTGGTGTCCAGTGTTCTGGGGCACAGGTCAGAGGGTTTCCTTTGGCTTTTCTCTTCCTTTGAAGGGAGCCTGTGGATGAAATACACTCTAAGAAACAAAAGTTAATTATTTAATTTTCTAATGTTGGAGTTCCATGCTGACATTGTAACCCTATATTTTTAGAATACAGGCATCTTATTTTTTTTAGGGTGTGTGTATATCTGGAAGTGTCTCACCCTACCTGGAATAGATGCCCAGTGTTCCAGCTGAGTTCATTTTGCCTGCACTCTCTCACTGAGCACAATCTCCCCTCATTCTCTGAACTTTGAGCAGCCACAAGTTCAAGTCTCCCACCTGTGGCATCTTATATAGGTCCTAAAAAGAAGGGGAGTCACAGGTTTTAAGAGGTCTTTCCATCTCCACTTTCTCTCACAGTTGTGAATTTGTAAGAGCTGGACTCAAAGACCAATGAAGCTCCAGGAAACACGACCTGGGACTACAGCAGGCTTCGCTTCAGGATCTAAGCAGACCATGTTATATCTACTTTTTTATTTAACCCAAGGAAATTAACCAGTTAGCATAGTCCAAACATGAATTTCCTGCAAGCTTTCCTCAGGGCCTCCTGGACTTCTTTGTTTCTCAGGCTGTAGATGAGGGGATTGACCAGCGGAGTCAGGACTGTATAGACGACAGAGAGAACTTTCTTGAAGTCGCTCAGGATGTCAGTGGTTGGGAACATATAGACAATCAGCAGAGTTCCATAATAAATGCTCACCACAATGAGGTGGGAGGAGCAGGTGGAAAAGGCCTTTTGCCTCCCGGTGGTGGACGGGATTTTCAGGATGGTGGTGATGATGCAGATGTAGGACATCAAGGTAAGGAGGAATGGGGCCAGTGAGAAAAGGAAGCTCACTGTGAAAGCCAACGTTTCCATCAGGTGAGGGTCATTTCAGGAGAGTTTTACAAGGGGGATGAAATCACAAAAAAAATGGTCAATACCATTGGGGCCACAGAATGTTAACTGTGAGATAAACAATGTTGTTATGCTACAAAGAAGGAAGCCACCTATCCAAGAGCTACCTGCAAGCTGTAGGCAAGACCTGTCACTCATACGGGCTGCGTAGTGCAATGGGTTGCAGATCGCTAAATACCGATCATAAGACATCATTGACAGGAGAAGACATTCTGTAGCAAGCATAGAAGCAAAGAAATAATATTGTGTAATACACCCATTAAATGAAATAGTCCTGTTCCTAGTCAGGAGACCAGACAGAACCCTGGGCAGGATGGTGGAGCTGTAGCAGGTCTCCAAGCAGGACAAGTTCCCCAGGAAGAAGTACATAGGGGTGTGAAGGTGCTGATCAGTCACAACTAGCACCATGATGAGGATGTTCCCGGCCACGGTCGCAATGTAGATCACTAGGAACAGCAGGAAAAGAAGGAGCTGCAGTTCAGGGAGATCCCCGAATCCCAGGAGGATGAATTCTGTGTTAGACGTTTGATTTCCCTTTTCTGGATTTGTCATTGGGTTTGTGTAAGAGAAAGAAATTAACTGCAACAAAAATGAAAAGCAATGTTCACTCAATAAATCATCAGCACTGTTTTCATTGTCCCCCTCTGCTGCCTACTTGAACGATGGGTGAGTGGAGAATGGAGGCAGGGGAGGGGAAATGCCATCTCGTGAGCCCTGGGGCAGGTTTCATATCTGAGCATCCTGCAGGTTCAACAAAACTTTAATCTCTCGAAACTCATGTAGTTACTTGACCGGTGGCACTAACCACTCTAAGACTATGGTGATGGGGCTTAGGTACAACAGTACAAAAACATATTCCTTGCAAAAAAGAACAGGAGTACTTGTGGCACCTTAGAGACTAACAGATTTATTTCAGCATAAGCTTTCGTAAGCTACAGCTCACTTCTTCGGATGCATAGAATGGAACACACAGACAGGAGATATTTATACATAGAGAGAACATGAAAAGGTGGAAGTATGCATACCAACAGGAAGAGTCTAATCAATTGAGATGAGCTATCATCAGCAGGAGAAAAAAAACTTTTGAAGTGATAATTGAGATGACCCATAGAAGGTATGAGGAGTACTTAACATAGGGAAATAGATTCAATTAGTGTAATGACCCAACCATTCCCAGTCTCTGTTTAAACCTAAGTTAATTGTATCTAATTTGCATATAAATTCCAGTTCAGCAGTCTCTCTTTGGAGTCTGTTTTTGAAGTCTTTTTGTTGCAAAATTGCCACCTTCAAGTCTGTCACTGAGTGGTTAGAAAGGCTGAAGTGTTCTCCCACTGGTTTTTGTGTCCATTTATTCTTTTGCATAGAGTCTATCCCGTTTGGCCAATGTACACGGCAGAAGGGCATTGCTGGCACATGATGGCATATATCATGTTGGTAGATGTGCAGGTGAATGAGCCCCTGATGGCATGGCTGATGTGATTAGGTCCTATGATGGTGTCACTTGAATAGATATGTGGACAGAGCTGGCATCGGTCTTTGTTGCAACCTGAAGCAAATACTCATCAGCAACTGCACACCATAGAACATAAACACTAACCCAGGAACCTATCCTTGCAACGAAGCCAGCTCTGTCCATATATCTATTATAGTCACACCATCATAGGACCTAATCACATCAGCCACGCCATCAGGGGCTCGTTCACCTTCACATCAACCTCTCTAACCACTCAGTGACAGACTTGAAGGTGGCAATTTTGCAACAAAAAAACTTCAAAAACAGACTCCAAAGAAAGACTGCTGAACTCGAATTTTTTTTCTCCTGCTGATGACAGCTGATCTCAATTGATTAGACTCTTCCTGTTGGTATGCATATTTCCACCTTTTCACCTTTTCATGTTCTCTGTATGTATAAATATCTCCTGTCTGTGTGTTCCATTCTATGCATCCGAAGAAGTGAGCTGTAGCTCACGAAAGCTTATGCTGAAATAAATTTGTTAGTCTCTGGTGCCACAAGTACTCCTGTTCTTTTTGCGTATTCAGACTAACACGGCTGCTATTCTGAAACCTGTCATTGCTTGAAAAGTCACACATTTCACTGCATTGTGTATGGAAGCAGAACAATGTTCTATATAGATTGGAGATCCATGGGCCAAACACGCCAAGATTTGACATTTAAGAGCAAGTTGTAACAAAGAAACAAACCAAGCAACTAAGAGTTGGATTTGTAGTGTGTGGGCAGCCAACTCCAAGTGAATTGCTGTGGAAATGGGCCGTCTAGAGCCATTTGAGAGTTTTCATCCTCAGACAAATGCCTCTCCTTCCCTGGACCAAGATTTCATTGTCCTGCAGTCGGACACTCTACAGATAGAGACGCAATCTTCATTAAAAACAAACAAACAAAACAACGCCACCATGTTAGCTAGAAATGGATTCTCTCTTGCAAGAAAAAAATTCTGGATAAAATTTGAAATTTATAAGAAATGTGCTATTTTCATATTGTGGCAGGGATGTAGAACCCAAACTTCCATTTCATTGTCTATTCTGTGATTTCAAATGTTGGTTTTCATTCCAGTTTTCACTTTTTAAAAATTTATTTATCTATTTTTAATTGCATTTCTGGGTAATTTTTTATTTTATATTACATTATATTTTATAGTTATTTAAATTTATTTATATCATGTCAATTTTATATTATTTCGAAAGCTCTATACAATAACTTCCTGAACAACGTTTTCTAGAAATTTATACGTTCCCGGGAAACATTTTAATCTTGACTGAAAACATTTTCCATCCGAAGTTTTTATCAACTCTACATTTTCTTCTTTATCTTTGGTTAAAACAAAATTAATTCTTTCTCTGTTTGTGGCTGTCTAGGCTGCCATGGCTCTCTCTCTTGTCATTGCTGACCCTTAGAGAGAATCGGTGGGTGAGGTCATATCTTTAATTAGACTGATTTTCTAATCCTTATTAACTGCTCAGTAAGGCCCTGATCCTGCACAGAGTTATGCACAAGGTTATTTTGACACCCCGGGAATAATTCTGTTCTGTCCAAGCCTTCTCCCATTAAAGTCAGAGATCAAATTTCCACTGACTTCAAGGATGGGGCCCTTTGATTCCAATGGGATTTGGACAGCTAATGCCTTTAGCCTTCTTTGAAACTTATAGCTCAGCTCAGCAGGATTTGATTTCCACTGATCGACGTTGGTAAACGTCGATATCAGCCAACACC
This sequence comes from Mauremys mutica, assembly GCF_020497125.1. Lineage (NCBI taxonomy): Eukaryota > Metazoa > Chordata > Testudines > Geoemydidae > Mauremys > Mauremys mutica. Next base: position 34,041,272 of record NC_059084.1, read on the forward strand.
CTGAAACCAACAAGAAACTATATCAGCAACAGTCGGTGTTAGTGCAGCCTTCCCCGCACCTTGCGCCTGCAGAGATGGTGTCACCAGCCCAGTGGTCGGGCACGGAGCCTCCTGCACCCAGCTGTCCTGGGAGTGAGCAAGTGGGGCTGCAACAGCAGAGCTGCGGAGGGCTCCCTGCACGGCCATGGGGCCAGTGGCACCCATCCAGGTGCCAGGTGCAGGGAAGGCTGCCAGAGCCAAGAGCCCCAGCCTGGTCTGTGAGGAGGGGGAGGAGGGCCTCGCTGTGGGCTCACCACTGTTGAACAGCTGAATGGCTTCTACGCATGGACAGAGCCATTCTACAGCAGGGTCAGAGCAGCTGCCTTCCCTGTCCCATGCGCCCCTGTGTCTTTCACCCCTCAGCAGTGCAGGGAGCCACCAGTATCTCTGCTGTTACTGCTGGGAGTTCCCCCTGCACCCGTGTTGTCAGCGCTACCCCAACCCCACCCCCGTTTAATTTTCCCATAACGGTAAACATTAACATAGTTAAAAACTGGGTGGAAAAACCCCTTAATAGAAATCAATATTCGTGGTCTAAATCACAAAAATAAACTCTCATTCTGCCAAGCCTGCTCAGAGTCAACGTCTCCTCCCTGAGCACCGTGCGCAGCAGCAGCAGCTACCAGCTCTGAGTTACCTACATCACCTCACTGACCCTCTCAGTGCCCTGGCCAGGCTAGTGCCACTGAGAAAAGTAAACTCTTTTGCGTAGCACGTAGAAGAGGTTAGAGAGGAAGGAAGGCTGCTCCAGTGTTTGAAGCGCTGGCATTGGACTCGGCAGATGTTGGTTCATTTCCCTGCTTCATCATCAGCTCCCTGTGTGACTTTGAGGCCAGATTTCCAAAGGCTGGTAGGTATCTAACAGCCATACCCAATGCCCATCAATTTCCAATCCTACTGAGGGGTCTGCATCTTGAGGTGCCCAATATACCTCCATAAATCTGCACCTCTGTGCAACAGGTCCCATCTGTTAAGCAGAGGTAATAGCATCACACGAGGTGATAGGAGGATAGATACATTCAAGGCAGTGAGGTGCCCAGATAACAGGGTAAGGATAGGGTTACCAGATAGCAACTGTGAAAAAATGGGACGGGGGGTAGGGCGTAATAGGTGCCTATATAAGAAAAAGTCCCCCAAAATGGGACTGCCTCTTTGAAAAAGGGGGCATCTGGTTACCCTAGGTAAAGACCTAGGAAAGACGTGACCTGACAGGTCTTTCCTGTACCCAAATTCAGTCATTTTGCTTTGGGTAGGGAATTTAAGAGAGATCAGTGCCCAGGTCCCCTTGGATTCCAGTGGGGTTAGTAACCTAGCAAACCTATATTGCTTCAAACTCCTCAAGATTCAAGGAGCAGGGAGGAAAAGGTTAACTTACCAGTAAGGTTGGTCTGTCAGCAGCCGGAGTCTGTGTTGTCACTTCCTCATGCAGCATTTCAAGAACCAGGGTACTCAGTCTGTTTTCCGTCCACACTGCATTCACCTACTTCCCCATGCCCAGTAACTGGAACGACAACCTAGAAAAGCTACTGAGGGTCCGTTCCATGTCTGGTAACATGACTCTGTGCCTCATACACTCTGTCAAATGGGGAACGTCTTTTCTGATTCATTATATACCTTCTGAAGGGAGAGACAGTCTCCTGAGGCACGTCCACTGTGGGGAAGGCAACAGGCAAGGGGAAGTTAGTGTTTGGTTTATTTCTAGACTATGTTGGTAGAGTTGGACTTCTAGTCTCAAAGGAAAAGTCCTGGAGAGAGAAAAAACATTTAATCCTAAAACAAATCTCTGCTTACTGAGTGAACGTTATTCCTATTGTGAACAAATTATTCTGCTGCCTATGTTCCATTTTCCAAAGTGTCTTAATTACCAAGGCTTAGCAGCCTATGTCTCACTGAAAGTCAACAAGACTCCTAAGTCACTTCTGAAGTTCTCTTACATGTTTTTGAAAATGTTACTCAACTTTTTTTCAGATAAAATGCAGGTAGAACAAGGTGCTTTACACATGTAGCCTGGGATTTTCAAAAATGGATAAGGTACACTACAAGCACCCAACTGCCACTGAATTGCTAAAAGAGTTTGGACTTTTCTCCCTTTCTCTTCTTGGATATTTTTGTGTCACCAAAAGTTTGTTCTTCATAATGACCAATTCTGAATATTTGTGGCTCACATAATGGCATTAAAAAAAAAGAGGTTTCTTGTTTGTTTTTTAAGTAACCGGACAAAACTATAGCAGCAATGGATGAAATCTTATTGCTTAGCTCTTTGAAGGATACTGGCTGAATATAGGGCCAGAATATATTAAAAAGGGACAGATCTGAATCATCATGAAGCTTGGCTTACATTTTGAATTCCAAGTTTTAACTTCAAATGTTGAATTCCAAGTTTATCAGCTCTTAATCACTTAAACAATATTTTAACTAAACAATATGATAGGGTCTAAATTAGCTGTTACCACTCAAGAAAGAGATCTTGGAGTCATTGTGGATAGTTCTCTGAAAACATTCACTCAATGTGCAGGGGCAGTCAAAAAAGCAAACAGAATGCTGGGAACAATTACAAAAGGGATAGATAATAGGACAGAAAATATCATGTTGCCTCTGTATAAATCCATGGTACACCCACATCTTGAATACAGTGTGTACATGTGGTCGCCCCATCTCAAAAAAGATATATTGTAATTGGATAAGGTTCAGAAAAGGGCAACAACAATGATTAGGGGTATGGAATGGCTGCCATATGAGGAGAGATTAATAAGACTGGGACTTTTCAGCTTGGAAAAGAGATGACTAAGGGGGAGATATGATCAAGGTCTCTAAAATCATGACTGGTATTAAGAAAGTAAATAAGGACGTATTATTTACTCATAACACAAGAACTAGGGGTCACCAAATGAAATTAATAGGCAGCATGTTGAAAACAAATAAAAGGAAGTTCAGAAAGACGGGGACAAACTGGAGAAAGTCAAGAGAAGAGCAACAAAAATGATTAAAGGTCCAAAAAACATGATCTATGAGGGAAGATTGAAAAAAATGGGTTTGTTTAATCTGGAGAAGAGAAGACTGAGAGGAGAAATGATAAGAGTTTTCAACTACATAAAAGGTTGTTACAAAAGCAGGGAGAAACGTTATTCCCTTTAACCTCTTAGACTAGGACAAAATGCAATGGGCTTAAAGTTCAGCAAGGGTGCTGTAGATTGGACATTAGGAAAAAAATTCTGGGACCTCCACCATTGGAGGTTTTTAAGAACAGCTCAATCACCTGTGAGGAACGGTTTGGTAATGACATAGTCCTGCCTTGAATTCAGAGGACTGGACTAGATCATAGAATCATGGAACATTAGGGTTGGAAGATACCTCAGGTGGTCATCTAGTCCAATCCCTGCTCAAAACAGGGCCAACACTGACTAAATTGTTCCAGTCAGGGCTTTGTCAAGCTGGACTTTAAAAACCTCTAAGGATGGAGATTCCACCACTTCCCTAGGTAACCCATTCCAGTGCTTCACCACCCTCCTAGTGAAATAGTGTGTCCCAATATCCAGCCTAGACCTCCCTCACTGCAACTTGAGACCATTGCTTCTTGTTCTGTCATCCGCCACCACTAAGAACAGCTGAGCTCCAGCCTCTTTGTAACCCCCATTCAGGTAGTTGAAGGCTGCTATCAAATCCCACCTCACTCTTCTCTTCTGCAGACTAAACAAGCCTAGTTTCCTCAGCATCTCCTCGGAAGTCATGTGCTCCAGCCCTCTAATCATTTTCGTTGCCCTCCACTGGACTGTCTCCAATGTGTCCACATTCTTTCTGTAGTGGACACAAAACTGGACACAATACTCCAGATGTGGCCTCCCCAGTGCCGAATAGTGGGAAATAACCACTTCCCTCGATCAGCTGGCAGTGCTCCTACTAATGCAACCCAATATGCCATTTCCCTTTTTGGCAACAAGGGCACACTGCTGACTTATATCCAGCTTCTCATTCACTGTATCCCCAGGTCCTTTTCTGCAGAACTGTTGCTTAGCCAGTTGGTCCACAGCCTGTGCATGGGATTCTTCCTTCCTAAGAGCAGAGCTCTGCACTTGTCCTTGTTGAACCTCATCAGATTTCTTTTGGCCCAATCCTCCAATTTTTCTAGGTCACGCTGGACCCTATCCCTACCCTCCAGTGTATCTACCCCATCATCCAGATCATCAATAAAGACGTTGAACAAAACTGGCCCCAGGAACGACCCTTGGGGCACTCCACTTGATACCGGCTGCTAACTAGACATTAAGTCGTTGATCCCTACTCGTTGAGCCCGACAATCTAGCCAGCTTTCTATCCACCTTATAGTCCATTCATCCAATCCATACTTTCTTAACTTGCTGGCAAGAATACTGTTGGAAATTGTATCAAAAGTTTTGCCAAAGTCAAGATATATCATGTCCACTGCTTTCCCCATATCCATAGAGACAGTTATCTCATCATAGAAGGCAATCAGGTTGGCAATCAGGACCAGCTGAGGTCCCTTCCGGTCTTACTCGTCTATGATTCTGTTAATGTAAAGACATTTCCTGTGGATTATCTGAGTTTGTTTCATAGCCAGGAACGTACGGACGTATTTTCACTGGGACTCACATGAGGTCTCCACACAGATTTTGCACAGGATAACTATTTTGGTTAGTGGTGCGAATGTGTTATAGAAATAGTTACACCACTATACAGTTTACCAATTGATCACTCATTTTCCTTCCCATGTGGGAAGGAACTATCCCGACAGAAGCGCCATCAAATCAATATCATTGCAACTATTTGGTGTAGACGAGTGGACACCTCATGTTGCCCCTCATCTCAGTTTCCCTTCTTCATTCACCATATAATGGTGGAATTTTGCTGGTGGAGCAGACAGAGCACTGGACTGGGGCTCTGGAAAGTTGGTTTCCTGCCGGGAGCCCGCTGAGTGACTCTGGGCAGGTAACGTCGCCTCGCTCTGCCTGAGTTTCCCCAGCTATAACATGAGGACAAGGGTGTGGAGCTAGGCCTAGAATCACAAAGCTCCCACTTTAGGCACCCGAATCCCAGAATCTGGCCCTCGGGATTCAAAAACCCAGCTCAGCTGCTGGCAAACCCTGCAGCAAACGGGCTGTAGGTGACCATGGATGTGTCCTCTCCAGCCCCACACCAGGTAACCGGAGGCTGAGGCTCTGGAGTGATGTACAAATATGCACAAGGTGGGCGATCCCCTGCCTGACTCATCTGCAGGGCCCCATCCCAGAGGCCAGGTGCTCAGATGCATTGGAGAATCCCACTGGGCCCCCAATTATCTGGAAACAACTGGCCTAAAATCATTGCAGAAAAATGGGCAAATAGGAGGCCTGTGCTGGTGTCCAGTGTTCTGGGGCACAGGTCAGAGGGTTTCCTTTGGCTTTTCTCTTCCTTTGAAGGGAGCCTGTGGATGAAATACACTCTAAGAAACAAAAGTTAATCATTTAATTTTCTAACGTTGGAGTTCCATGCTGACATTGTAACCCTATATTTTTAGAATGGAGGAATCTTATTTTTTTAAGGGTGTGTGGATATCTGGAAGTGTCTCACCCTACCTGGAATAGATGCCCAGTGTTCAAGCTGAGTCCATTTTGCCAGCACCCTCTCACTGAGCACAATCTCCCCTCATTCTTTGAACTTTGAGCAGCCACAAGTTCAAGTCTCCCACCAGCCCAGTAGTTCCCACCTGTGGCATCTTATATAGGTCTTAAAAAGAAGGGGGGTTACAGGTTTTAAGAGGTCTTTCCATCTCCACTTTCTCCCACAGTTGTGAATCTGTAAGAGCAGGACTCGAAGACCAATGAAGCTCAGGGAAACATGACCTGGGACTACAGCAGGCTTCGCTTAAGGATCTAAGCAAACCATGTTATATCTATTTTTTAACAACCCAAGGAAATTAACCAGTTAGCATAGTCCAAACATGAATTTCCTGCAAGCTTTCCTCAGGGCCTCCTGGACTTCTTTGTTTCTCAGGCTGTAGATGAGGGGATTGACCAGCGGAGTCAGGACTGTGTAGACGACAGAGAGAACCTTCTTGAAGTCGCTCAGGATGTCGGTGGTAGGGAACATATAGACAATCAGCAGAGTTCCATAATAAATGCTCACCACAATGAGGTGGGAGGAGCAGGTGGAAAAGGCCTTTTGCCTCCCAGTGGTAGATGAGATTCTCAGGATGGTGGTGATAATGCAGATGTAGGACATCAAGGTAAGGAGGAATGGGGCCAGTGAGAAAAGGAAACTCACTGTGAAAGCCAACGTTTTCATCAGGTGAGGGTCATTGCAGGAGAGTTTTACAAGGGGGATGAAATCACAAAAAAAATGGTCAATACCATTGGGGCCACAGAACGTTAACTGTGATATCAACAATGTTGTTATACTATTACCTAGGAAGCCACCTATCCAAGAGCCACCTGCAAGCTGGAGGCAGGCCCTGCCACTCATACGGGCTGCATAGTGCAGTGGATTGCAGATCGCTAAATACCGATCGTAAGACATCACCGAGAGGAGAAGACATTCTGTAGCAAGCATAGAAGCAAAGAAATAATATTGTGCAGTACACCCATTGAATGAAATAGTCCTGTTCCTAGTCAGGAGACCAGACAGAACCCTGGGCAGGATGGTGGAGCTGTAGCAGGTCTCCAAGCAGGACAAGTTCCCCAGGAAGAAGTACATGGGGGTGTGAAGGTGCTGATCAGTCACAGCTAGCACCATGATGAGGATGTTCCCGGCCATGGTCGCAATGTAGATCACTAGGAACAGCAGGAAGAGAAGGAGCTGCAGTTCAGGGAGATCCCCAAATCCCAGGAGGATGAATTCTGTGTTAGACGTTTGATTTCCCTTTTCTGGATTTGCCATTGGGTTTGTCTATGAGAAAGAATTTAACTGCAACATACATGAAAAGTAATGGTCACTCAATAAATCATCAGCACTGTTTTCATTGTCCCCCTCTGCTGGCTACTAGAACGATGGGTGAGTGGAGAATGGAGGCAGGGGAGGGGAAATGTCATCTCGTGATCCCTGGGGCAGGTTCAACAAAACTTTAATCTCTCGAAACTCATGTAGTAACTTGACTGGTGGCACCAACCACACTAAGACTATGGTGATGGGGCTTAGGTACAACAGTACAAAAACATATTGCTTGAAAAGTCACACATTTCACTGCATGGTGTATGGAAGCAGTACAATGTCCTTTCTAGATTGGAGATCCATGGGCCAAACAGGCCAAGATTTGACATTTTAGAGCAAGTCATAATAAAGAAACAAACCAAGCAACGGGTTGGATTTGCAGTGTGTGGGCAGCCAACTCCAAGTGAATTGCAGTGGAAATGGGCCGTCTAACTGTATTAGAGCCATTTGAGAGTTTTTATCCTCAGACAAATGCCTCTCCTTCCCTGGGCCAAGATTTCATTGTCCTGCAGTCGGACACTCTACAGATAGAGACGCGATCTTCATTAAAAACAAACAAACAAAACAATGCCACCATGTTAGCTAGAAATGGATTCTCTCTTGCAAGAAAAAAATTATGGATAAAATTTGAAATTTGTAAGAAATGTGCTATTTTCATATTGTGACAGGGATATAGAACCCAAACTTCCATTTCATTGTCAATTCTGTGATTTCAAATGTTGGTTTTCATTCCAGTTTTCACTTTTTAAAAATTTATTTATTTATTTTTAATTGCATTTCTGGGTTATTTTTTTATTTTATATTACATTGTATTTTATAGTTAAGGTTACGTAATAATTGGAGATATACCAATCTCCTAGAACTGGAAGGGACCTTAAAAGGTCATTGAGTCCAGCCCCCTGCCTTCACTAGCAGGACTAATTTTTGCCCCAGATCCCTAAGTGGTCTCCTCAAGGATTGAAGTCACAAGCCTGGGTTTAGCATGCTAATGCTCAAACCACTGAGCTATCCCTCCCCCATTTAAAGTTATAGTTATTTAAATTTATTTATATCATGTCATTTTTATATTATTCCATTTTATATTATTTCATAAAGCTCTATACAATAACTTCCTGAATAACGTTTTCTAGAAATTGATATGTTCCTGGGGAACATTTTGATTTTGATTGACACATTTTCCATCAGAAATTTTTATCAACTCTACATTTTCTTCTTTATCTTTGGTTAAAACAAAATTAATTCTTTCTCTGTTTGTGGCTGTCTTGGCTGCCATTGCTGTCTCTCTTGTCATTGCTGATCCTTAGAGAGAATGGGTGGGTGAGGTCATATCTTTTATTAGAATGATTTACTAATCCCTATTAACTGCTCAGTAAGACCCTGATCCTGCACATAGATATGCACAAGGTTATTTTGACACCCCAGGAATAATTCTGTTCTGTCCAAGCCTTCTCCCACTGAAATCAGAGATCAAATTTCCACTGACTTCAAGGATGGGGTCCTTTGATTCCAATGGGATTTGGACAGCTAATGCCTTTAACCTACTTTGAAACTTATAGCTCAGCTCAGCAGGATTTGATTTCCATTGATGGACGTTGGTAAACGTCGATATCAGCTGATGCCCTGAAATGAACAACAAACTATATCAGCAACAATCGGCGTTAGTGCAGCCTTCCCCACACCTTGTGCCTGCAGGTATGGTGTCACCGGCCCAGTGGCCGTGCATGGAACATTGTGCACCCAGCTGTCCCAGGAGTGAGTGAGTAGGGTCAGGACAGCAGAGCTGCTGAGGGCTCCCTGCATGGCCGCGGGGCCAGTGACACCCATCCCTGCAGGTGCCAGGTGCAGAGAAGGCTGCCAGAGCCAAGAGCCCCAGCCTGGTCTGTGAAGAGAAGGAGGAGAAGGAGGAGGGCTTCACTGTGGGCCCACCACTGTTGAATGGCTGAATGGTTTCTACCCATGAACAGAGCCATTCAACAGCAGGGTCAGAGCAGCTGCATTCCCTGTCCCTTTTGCGCCCTGGTGTCTTGGACCCCTCGGCAGTGCAGGGAGCCACAAGTATCTCCACTATCACTGCTGGGAGTTCCCCGCCCTCCCATTGTCAGCGCTACCCCAACCCCACCCCTTTTAATTTTCCCACAATGGTAAACATTAACATAGTTAAAAACTGGGTGGAAAAAACCCTTAATAGAAATCAATATTCGTGGTCTAAATCACAAAAATAAAATCTCATTCTGACAAGCTTGCTCATAGTCAACGTCTCCTCCCCGAGCAACGTGCGCAGCAGCAGCTATTAACTCTGCGTTACCCACCTCACCTCGTTGACCCTCTCAGTGCCCTGGCCAGGCTAGTGCCACCAAGAAAAGTAAACTCTTTTACGTAGCACGTAGAAGAGGTTAGAGAGGAAGGAAGGCTGCTCCAGTGTTTGAAGCGCTGGCCTTGGACTTGGCAAATGTTGGTTCATTTCCCTGCTTCGTCAACAACTCCTTGTGTGACTTTGAGGCCAGATTTCCAAAGGCTGGTAGGTACCTAACAATGCACATGGTGCCTGAGTAACAGCCATACCCAATGCCCATCGATTTCCAATCTCACTGAGGGGTCTGCATCTTGAGGTGCCCAATATAGCTCCATAAATCTGCCCCTCTGTGCAACAGGTCCCATCTGTGAAGCAGAGGTAATAGCATCACACAAGGTGATGGGAGGATAGATACATTCAAGGCAGTGAGGTGCCCAGATACCACAGTAATGGGGGCCAGGTAAGGATAGGGTTACCAGATAGCAAGTGTGAAGAAACGGGACAGGGGGTAGGGCGTAATAGGTGCCTATATAAGAAAAAGTCCCAAAAAATGGGACTGCCCCTTTAAAAATGGGGCATCTTGTCACCCTAGGTAAAGACCTAGGATAGACATGACCTGACAGGTCTTTCCTGTCCCCAAATTCAGTCATTTTGCTTTGGGTTGGGAGTTTAAGAGAGATCAGTGCCCAGTTCCCCTTGGATTCCAGTGGGGTTAGTAACCTAGCAAACCTATATTCCTTCAAACTCCTCAAGATTCAAGGAGCAGGGAGGAAAAGGTTAACTCACCTGTAAGGCGGGTCTGTCAGAAGCCAGGGTCTCTGTTGTCACTTCCTCATGCAGCATTTCAAGAACCAGGATCCAGGGTACTCAGTCTGTTTTCCATCCACACTGCATTCATCTACTTCCTCATTCCCAGAAACTGGAACGACAAGCTAGAAAAGCTATCGAGGGTCTGTTCCACGTCTGGTAACGTGACCCTGTGCCTCATACATTCTGTCAAATGGGGAACGTCTTTTCTGATTCATTATATACCTTCTGCAGGGAGAGACAGTCTCCCAAGGCAGGTCCGCTATTGGGAAGGCAAGGGGAAGTTAGTGTTTGGTTTATTTCTAGACAGTGTTGGTAGAATCGGGCTTCTAGTCTCAAAGGAAAAGTCCTGGAGAGAGAAAAAACATTTCATCCTAAAACAAATCTCTGCTTACTGGGTGAACGTTATTCCTATTGTGAAGAAATTATTCTGCTGCCTATGTTCCATTTTCCAAAGTGTCTTAATTACCAAGGCTTAGCAGCCTAAGTCTCATTGAATGTCAACAAGGCTCCTAAGTCACTTCTGAAGTTCTCTTACATGTTTTTGAAAATGTTACTCAACTTTTTTTCAGATAAAATGCAGGTAGAACAAGGTGCTTTACACATGTAGGCTGGGATTTTCAAAAATGGGTAAGGTACACTACAAGCACCCAACTGCCACTGAATTGCTAGAAGAGTTTGGACTTTTCTCCCTTTCTCTTCTTGGATATTTTTGTGTCACCAAAAGTTTGTTCTTCATAATGTCCAATTCTGAATATTTGTGGCTCACATAATGGCATTAAAAAAAAAGAAGTTTCTTGTTTGTTTTTTAAGTAACCGGACAAAAATATAGCAGCAATGGATGAAATCTTATTGCTTAGCTCTTTGAAGGATACTGGCTGAATATAGGGCCAGAATATATTAAAAAGAGACAGACCTGAATCGTCATGAAGCTTGGCTTATATGTTGAATTCCAAGTTTTAACTTCAAATGTTAAATTCCTAGTTTATCAACTTTTAATCACTTAATATTTTAACTAAACAATATTTTAACTAAAATCACTGTTTTAATATTACTACTGTGCATGTGTCATTCCACATGACAGATAACGGGAGGTCTGACAAGAGAGATGACAGAAAGAGAAGACTCAGTTTAGTTCTTTTATTGCACGATGCTTTTGGTGACAGAGACACAGTTAGTAGGATCACTGAGCAAATGGAGGAACATGAGAAGGAACTGGTAGAAAACATCCCCTGGGAAATTTCTCAGGAGAGTGGTTTGGCTGTAAATGAACAGGCTGGGTTTTCCCATAAAAGGCTGATGTTAGGCACCCAAATCCTATAGACAGTGAATGGCAGTTGGACACTTCACACCCTCTGGTCCCATTGTCAAATACACTTGGACATGGTGGATCAGACAGGGCACTGGACTGGGACTCTGGATAGTTGGTTTCCTGCCACCAGCACACTGAGTGATTCCGGCCCTCTGGGATTCACACACCCATCTTGCCTGCCGGCAAACCCTGCAGGCACCCAAGTGTTTCCAGTAAATGGGCCGTAGATGCCCCTGGTCATACCCTGTGGAACTCCACACCAGGCATCCAGATGCCAAGGCCCCAGAGTGATGCACAAACCTGGGGAAGGTGTGCGTTCCCCTGCCTGATTCTCCTCCAGGGCCCCATCTGACAGGGCAGGCGTCCAGAGGCTTTGAAAAATCCCACTTGGACCCCAAATATCTGGAAACAACTGATCTTAAACTGTTTCTGAAAATGAACCAATAAGAGGCCTGTGCTGGTGTCCTGTGTTCTGGGGCACAGGGCAGAGGGCTTCCTTTGGCTTTTCTCTCCCTTTGACTGAAGCCTGGAGATGAAATACACTCTATGAAAAGAAAGATAATTATTCAATTTTCTAACATTAGAGTTCCATGCTGACATTGCAACCCTGTATTTTTAGAATGCAGGCATCTTATTTCTTTAGTGGTGTGTGTGTGTGTATCTATACACACTACACAGAATAGATGTCCAGTGTTCCAGCTGAGTCCATTTCACCTGCACCCTCTCACAGAGCACAATCTTCCCTCATTGTCTGGGCTTTGAGTAGTCACAAGTTCAAGTCTCCCACCAGCCCAGTAGAATCCACCTGTGGCATCTTATATAGGTCTTAAAAAGAAGGGGAGTCACAGGTTTTAAAAGGTCTTTCCATCTCCACTTTCTCCCACAGTTGTGAATCTGTAAGAGCAGGACTCGAAGACCAATGAAGCTCAGGGAAACACGACCTGGGACTACATTAGGCTTTGTTCAGGCCCTACCCAGTCCATGTTATATCTATTTTAACCCAAGAAAATTGATTGGTTAGCATGGCCCAAACATGAATTTCCTACAAGCTTTCCTCAGGGCCTCCTGGACTTCTTTGTTTCTCAGGCTGTAGATGAGGCGATTGACCAGGGGAGTTAAGACTGTGTAGATGACAAACAGAACTCTCTTGAAGTCACTCAGGAGGTCGGTGGTTGGGAACATATAGACAGTCAGCAGAGTTCTAGAAAAATGCTCACCACAATGAGGTGGGAGGAGCAGGTGGAAAAGGCCTTTGGCCTCTTGGTGGTGGACGGGATTCTCAGGATGGTGGCAATGATGCAGATGTAGGATATCAAAGTAAGAAGGAATAGAACCAATGAGAAAATGAAGCTGAGGGCAACATTCACCATTTCTGTCTGCTGAGGATCATTGCGGGAGAGTTTTACAAGGGGGATAAAATGACACACAAAGAAAGGTCAATACCATTGGGGCCACAGAACGTTAACTGAGATATCGATAACATTGTTATGCTATTACCTAGGAAGCCAGCTATCCAACAGCCAACCGCGAGCTTCAGGTAAGATCTGTGACTCATACGGGTTGCATAGTGCAGTGGATTGCATATGGCTAAATACCGATCATAAGACATCACTGATAAGAGAAGACATTCTGTAGCAACCAGAGAACCAACAAAATAAAATTGTGTGACACTCCCATTGAATGAAATAGTCCTGTCCCCAGTCAGGGGACCGAACAACATCCTGGGCATGATGGTGGAGGTGTAGCAGGTCTCCAAGCAGGACAAGTTCCCTAGGAAGAGGTACATGGGGGTGTGAAGGTACCGATCAGCCACAACTAGCACTGTGATGAGGACGTTCCTGGCCATGGTCCCGATGTAGATAACTAGAAAGAGCAGGAAGAGAGGAAGCTGCAGTTCTGGGAGATCCCCAAATCTCAGGAAGATGAATTCTGTGATGGGTGTTTGGTTTCCCTGTTCTGGGTTCACCATGGGGTGTGTCTATGTGAAACAAATGAACTCTGCCACATAAATGAAGAATATTTACTCAATAAAATGTCAGCACTGTTTTAATTGTCCCCCTCTGCTGTCTATTGGAACAATGGGTGAGTGTAGAATGGAGGCCAGGGGAGGGGAAATACCATCTCATGATCCCTGGGGCAGATTTCATATCTGAGCAGACTGCAGGTTCAACAAAACATTAATCTCTCTGGAAACTCATGTAGTAACTTGACAGATGGCACTAAGCACTCAAATATTGAGGTGATGGGGCTTAGGTACAACAGTACATACACATATTAGTTCAAAGAGTCACAGGTTTCACTACCTGGTCTGTCAAAGCAGAACAATGTCCTTTATAGATTGGAGATCCATGGGCAAAACGGGACAGGATTTGATATTTTAGAGGAAGCTGCAACAGAGAAACAAAGCAAACAACTAATGCTGAGATTTACAGTGTGTGGGCAGCCAATGGCATAAGAACATAAGAACGGCCGTACCGGGTCAGACCAAAGGTCCATCTAGCCCAGTATCTGTCTACCGACAGTGGCCAATGCCAGGTGCCCCAGAGGGAGTGAACCTAACAGGCAATGATCAAGTGATCTCTCTCCTGCCATCCATCTCCATCCTCTGACAAACAGAGGCTAGGGACACCATTCCTTACCCATCCTGGCTAATAGACATTTATGGACTTAATCACCATGAGTTTATCCATATCTCTTTTAAACGCTGTTATAGTCCTAGCTTTCACAACCTCCTCAGGTAAGGAGTTCCACAAGTTGACTGTGTGCTGTGTGAAGAAGAACTTCCTTTTATTTGTTTTAAACCTGCTGCCTATTAATTTCATTTGGTGACCCCTAGTTCTTGTATTATGGGAATAAGTAAATAACTTTTCCTTACCACTTTCTCCACATAACTCATGATTTTATATATCTCTATCATATCCCCTCTTAGTCTCCTCTTTTCCAAGCTGAAGAGTCCTAGCCTCTTTAATCTTTCCTCATATGGGACCCTCTCCAAACCCCTAATCATTTTAGTTGCCCTTTCCTGAATCTTTTCCAGTGCCAGAATATCTTTTTTGAGGTGAGGAGACCACATCTGTACACAGTATTCGAGATGTGGGTGTATCATGGATTTATACAAGGGCAATAATATATTCTCAGTCTTATTCTCTATCCCCTTTTTAATGATTCCTAACATCCTGTTTGCTTTTTTGACTGCCTCTGCACGCTGCGTGGACATCTTCAGAGAACTATCCACGATGACTCCAAGATCTTTTTTCTGACTCGTTGTAGCTAAATTAGCCCCCATCATATTGTATGTATAGTTGGGGTTATTTCTTCCAATGTGCATTACTTTACATTTATCCACATTAAATTTAATTTGCCATTTTGTTGCCCAGTCACTTAGTTTTGTGAGATCTTTTTGAAGTTCTTCACAATCTGCTTTGGTCTTAACTATCTTGAGCAGTTTAGTATCATCTGCAAACTTTGCCACCTCACTGTTTACCCCTTTCTCCAGATCATTTATGAATAAATTGAATAGGATTGGTCCTAGGACTGACCCTTGGGGAACACCACTAGTTACCCCTCTCCATTCTGAGAATTTACCATTAATTCCTACCCTTTGTTTTCTGTCTTTTAACCAGTTCTTAGTCCGTGAAAGGACCTTCCCATTTATCCCATGACAGCTTAATTTACGTAAGAGCCTTTGGTGAGGGACTTTGTCAAAAGCTTTCTGGAAATCTAAGTACACTATGTCCACTGGATCCCCCTTGTCCACATGTTTGTTGACCCCTTCAAAGAACTCTAATAGATTAGTAAAATGATTTCCCTTTACAGAAACCATGTTGACTATTGCTCAACAGTTTATGTTTTTCTATGTGTCTGACAATTTTATTCTTAACTATTGTTTCGACTAATTTGCCCGGCACTGACGTTAGACTTACCAATCTGTAATTGCCGGGATCACCTCTAGAGCCCTTTTTAAATATTAGTGTTACATTAGCTAACTTCCAGTCATTGGGTACCAAAGCCAATTTAAAGGACAGGTTACAAACCTTAGTTAATAGTTCTGCAACTTCACTTTTGAGTTCTTTCAGAACTCTTGGGTGAATGCCATCTGGTCCCGGTGACTTGTTAATGTTGAGTTTATCAATTAATTCCAAAACCTCCTCTAGTGACACTTCAATCTGTGACAGTTCCTCAGATTTGTCACCTTCAAAAGCCAGCTCAGGTTTGGGAATCTCCCTAACATCCTCAGCCATGAAGACTGAAGCAAAGAATCCATTCAGTTTCTCCACAATGACTTTATCGTCTTTAAGCGCTCCTTTTGTATCTCGATCATCAAGGGGCCCCACTGGTTGTTTAGCAGGCTTCCTGCTTCTGATGTACTTAAAAAACATTTTGTTATTACCTTTGGAGTTTTTGGATAGCCGTTCTTCAAACTCCTCATTGGCTTTTCTTATTACACTCTTGCACTTAATTTGACAGTTATGCTCTTTTCTATTTGTCTCACTAGGATCTGACTTCCACTTTTTAAATGAAGTCTTTTTATCTCTCACTGCTTCTTTTACATGGTTGTTAAGCCACGGTGGCTCTTTTTTAGTTCTTTTACTGTGTTTCTTAATTTGGGGTATACATTGAAGTTGGGCCTCTATTATGGTGTGTTTAAAAAGAGCCCATGCAGCTTGCAGGGATTTCACTTTAATCACTGTACCTTTTAACTTCTGTTTAACTAACCCCCTCATTTTTGCATAGTTCCCCCTTTTGAAATTAAATGCCACAGTGTTGGGCTGTTGAAATGTTCTTCCCACCACAGGGATGTTGAATGCTATTGTATTATGGTCACTATTTCCAAGCGGTCCTGCTATAGTTACCTCTTGGACCAGCTCCTGTGCTCCACTCAGGATTAAATCTAGAGTTGCCTCTCCCCTTGTGGGTTCCTGTACCAGCTGCTCCATGACGCAGTCATTTAAAGTATCGAGAAATGAAGTGAATTGCAGTGGAAATGGGCCACCTAACTGTATTAGAACCATTTGAAAGTTTTTATCATCAACCAAATGCCTCTCCTTCCCTAGGATAATTTGTCATTGTCCTGCAGTTGGACATTCTACATATAGAGATGTGATCTTCTTTAAAATCCAAAACCAAAAAAATTCCTGCTAGAAACCACCACATTAGCTGAAAATTGATCCTCACTTGCAAGAAAAAATTCTGTATAAAATTTGAAATTTGTAAGAAATGTGCAATTTTCATTTTATGAGAGTGGTGTAGAACCCAAATTTCCATTTCATCGGCATGATTTCACAAGTTGGATTTCATTCCAATTTTACTTTTTAAAAATGTATTTATCTATTTTTAAATTAATTTCTAGGATATTTTTGTATTTTATATTAGAGTGTGTTTTAGAATTATTTATGGCTATCGGGAAGTTTAGACTGGAAATTAGACGAAGGTTTCTAACCATCAGAGGAGTGAAGTTCTGGAACAGCCTTCCAAGGAGAGTAGTGGGGGCAAAAGACATATCTGGCTTCAAGATTAAGCTTGGTAAGTTTATGGAGGGGATGGTATGATGGGATAGCCTAATTTTGGCAATTAATTCATCTTTGACTACTAGCGGTAAATATGCCCAATGGCTTGTGATGGGATGTTAGACGGGGTGGGATCTGAGTTACTACAGAGAATTCTTTCCTGTAAATTGCAGCAAGAGCGCTATAGATTGGACTTTAGGAAAAACTTCCTAACTGCCAATGTGGTTAAGCACTGGAAAAAATTGCTTCACAAGATTGTGGAATCTCTGTCATTGGAGGTTTTTGAGAACAGGTCAGACAAACATTTATCAGGGATGGTCTCGTAATGACGTAGTCCTTACTGGACTAGATGGCCAGCAGGGGTCCCTTCCAGTCCTATTCTTCTATGATTCTGTTAATGTAAAAGACATTTTCCTTGGATTATCAGAGTTTGTTTCAAAGCCAGGAATGTACGGACATATTTTCACACAGGTCTCCACACAGGTCTCCACACAGATTTTGCCCCAGGATAACTATTTTGGTTAGTGGTGCAAATGTTTTATGGAAATAGTTATACCGCTACAACCTCTCATGCGGACACAGTTTACCAATAGATTACTTATTCCCTTTCCTATGTGGGAATGAACAATTCCGCCAGAAGCACTGTCACGTCAGTATCATTGAATCTACTTGGTGTAGCTGAGTGGACACAGCACCCCCTGCAGGATTCAGGGCAGCCCAAAACACAGCCCCTCACTTCAGTTTCCCTTTTTCATTTCCCATATAATGGAAGAATTTCCCTGGTATCAGGATTTTTCCCTGCAGGAGCTTCTCTCACTGTCTGAAGTCTCACTTCAGCCTAGGGTGACCAGATGTCCTGATAAAATCGAGACTGTCCCGATATTTAGTTGTTTGTCCCATGTCCCGACCGATGTATGGCCGGGACTACATTTGTCCAGATATTTTGGCTTGGGGCTGGAGAAGTACAGTGGTGAGGCTCACCTGCGGTCCTGGAGGTGCTTATTTGGAGCAGCTCCCAGGAAATGGTGGGCAGCAGGACCCTGCATCCCCTAGGCACAGGGGTGGCCAGGGAGGGTCTCTGTTTGCTGCTCATACATCAAGCTCTGGCTCCATCACTGCCAATGGGAGCTGCAAGTGTGGACAGGCACAGACCCTCCCCACAGGTTCCCCTGACCCTCGGGCACTGCGTGCTACTCATGTCCCCAAGTAAGTCCCACCCCCACAGCTTCCAGCCACTGGCAGCTGGAGCCAGTGCTTGTGGCGAGCACAGCATGTGGAGTGGAGACCCCGCTGGCTGCCGTTGACCTTAGGAGCCAGAGGAACCTGCCAGGTGCTTCCTAGTGGGTGGGAACTGTCCCCCAGGTAAGTGGCATGGCTGCGGCTGGGGCCCTGCACCCACAGCTTATGGGGTGGGAGCCAGTGTCTTTTCTGTTTGGGTGGTGAGACTGGGAGTGAAAGGTGTGGCTCTGGTGCCATTTTCAACTTGATCTGACCAACAGGGAGGAACTAGTTTTGAATCTGAAGGAGGAAGGCAATTCTGGGAGAAAGTGCTAGTGAAATGACAGATTTCATGAGTGTAAAGAAAAGAAGGAGTTCTGCCATTTCATATCAGAATTCATTCAGGACTCTTGGATAAATGCCACCAGGTCCTCATGACTTATTACTGTTTAATTTATCAATTTGCTCCAAAACCTCCTCTATCGACACTTCAGTCTGGGACTGTTTCTCTGATTTGTCACCTAATATGCGGGGATCTTGCTCCAGCCTCTGCAGTTAAGACTGCTGCAAGGATTTTATTTAGCTTCTTGGCAACCGCTGTGTCTTTATTGAGTGCTCCTTTAGCACCTTCATTGTTCAATGGCCCCACTGATTGTTTATCAGATTTCCTGTTTCTGATGTAATTATATTGAATAATTTTCTGTCCTCTGCAATTTTTGCCACCTTACTTTTCACCTCTTTTTCTAGGTCTTTGATGAATATGTTCAATAGCACAGGACCCAGTACAGATTCATGGGGGACCCCACTATTTACCTCTTTGCATGATGAACACTGACTATTTATTCATATCCTCTCTTTCCTATCCTTTAACCAGTTATTGGCCCATGGCAGAACCTTCCTGCTTATCCCCTGACTCCTTAGTTTGCTGTAGTGCCTTTGGTGAGGGAACTTGTCAAAGGCTTTCTGAAAGTTTGAGTATGTTATATCCCTTGGATCATTCTTGTCCACATGCTTGTTGACTCCCTGAAATAATTCTAATAGATTGGTGAGGCATGATTTACCTTTACAAGAGCCATGATGACTCTTTCCCAACATATTGTTCCTATCTATGTCTCTAATAACTTTATTTTTTACTATAGTTTCAACCAATTTGTATGATCCACAAGTTTGGCTTACCAGCCTGTAATTGCCAGGATTGCCTCTGGAGGCTTTTTTTGACAATAGGTATTACATTAGTTACCCTCCAGTCACCTGTACAGAGGCTTACTTAACCTACTTAACATATCAAAGTTAGTAGTTCTGCAATTTCATGAGTTCCTTCAGAATTCTTGGATAAATAAAATCTGGTCCTGGTGCCTTATTACTGCTAAATTTATCAGTTTGTTCCAAAACCTCCTCTATCAACACCTCAGTGTGGTGCAGTTTCTCTGAGTTGTGACCTAAGCTGTGAGGCTCTCTCTCTCATTCTCTACAGTGAAGACCATTGCAAAGAATTCATGTAGCTTGACCA
The DNA here is from genome assembly GCF_020497125.1 of Mauremys mutica. NCBI lineage: Eukaryota > Metazoa > Chordata > Testudines > Geoemydidae > Mauremys > Mauremys mutica. The sequence continues at coordinate 34,060,879 of NC_059084.1, forward strand.
CAACAGCAATGTCTTGCTCGAGTGCTCATTTAGCACCTTGATCGTCCAGAGAGCCCTCTGATTGTTTGTCTGATTTCATGTTTCTCATGTATTTTTATTTTCTATAAGTTTTTGTGTCATTCGCTAATTGTCAATCAGTTAATCCCTGAATGGCCTAGACAAACATCTGAGAGAGACAGAATGCTCAGTGCCACCTCCGAGTCCTGGCTCACCCCATCGAATAGCCCTTCTCCAGCCATGGCCATCCCTGAAGTTTCAGAGGAAGAAGTGAAAAAAAAGAAGCCCTCCTGGAATATGTTGATGTGGGGGGATCCCCTTCCTGACCTGTGCTGATGTCTTGCTGAAACCCTGAAGCATGACTGCTGGGAACAAAAGACAAACAATCAGAAGCATGCCCCTGTACTGCTGAGCCCTGCCCCCCACCATCACAAGAAATGCCATCCTACAGCCACACTCATAAATGTATCCATCTCCCTCATAAAAGTGATTAAGTTGTGTGTCCCTACAGATGTTATTAGAAGATTTTTTTCAGAAACTCAAACCCTCTGATGGTGAGAAACCTTCTAATTTCCATTTGAATTTGTTCATATCCAGTTATGCCCATTTGTTTTTATACGAACAAGGAGACAGAATTAGGAGGAGGAGCTCCCACATAACTTTTACCCATTGGTTAGGGTAGTCACCTGGGGTGGGGAAGATGAGCAGAAATGATTTAAACAGGGATCTGTCACCTCCCCTGTGCATGCCCCCACCACTGGAATAAGGGATATCTCTCTCAATTTCTCCCGTTTAAGTCCCTGTGTGTCTAGTACACCCCCGACCCCCACTCCCACCCACCCATTGGTTCCAAAGAAGCTCTGATGATAAGGCCATTTAACTTCAATCGATCTACACTGATTTATACCAGTCAAGGATTTGACCCAAAGTGTCGGTCAGCTACTTGAGCGGAGAATGTCCCAAACACTAGTTACCCACAAATCTATGCTCTCTGATTACAAAAAAAGAACATCTCTGCTACTTGGAAAACCAGAATTTCCCTAATATTTTCCCTACAGCTGTTTTCACCTCCTTGTTTTTCAGGCTGTAGATGATGGGGTTTAACATAGGGGTCAAGATGCTGTATTGGACTGAGACCATTTCATCCAGAAGCACAGAGGAGACTGAACTGGGCTTTGTGTACTGGAAAAAACCTGTCACATACAATAAGCCAACCACAATCAGGTGGGAGCTGCAGGTGGAGAAGGTTTTTCGCCTGCCCTCCACAGAGGGTATTCTCAGGATGGTGGCAATAACATGAATGTAGGAGATCAGGGTGAAGAGGAAGGAGCTTGATCCAAATATCACAGCGGAAGTGAGAAGCACCACTTGATTGGTGAGGGTCTCAGTGCAGGACAGTTGTAATAGACGAGGGAGCTCACAGTTGAAATGGCGGATTTGATTGGGCCCACAGAAATGCAACCTGAGGGCAAAAATGGTGTTAAGCAGAGCATAGAAGAATCCGATGGTCCATGCACCACTCACCAGATGAACACAGATCCCTTTCCTCATTATCTCCATGTAATGCAATGGGTCACAGATGGCAGCATAGCGGTCATATGCCATGGCTGAGAGAATGAAAAGTTCTGCAGAACCTGAGAGGATGATGAAGAACATCTGGGAAAGGCAGCCATTGACAGAAATAGTTTTGCGCTCTGCTAGGAAGTTCATCAGCATTTTAGGCACCGTGACTGAGGAATAGCAGATATCAGTGAAGGATAAATGGAAGAGGAAGAAGTACATGGGGGTGTGAAGGTGAGAATCAGCTCTTATCACTACCATGATCAGTATGTTCCCAAGCAGAGTAACCAGGTAAATAACTAAAAACACCAGGAAGAGGAAAATCTGCATCTGTTGGTCACTGGAAAGTCCCAGGAGAATAAATTCAGTCACTGTGGTTTGATTTTCCATTGATATTTATTCAAGAAAACTGTGACCTGTAAGAACACAAATAAACAAACAAATAAATAAACAAAAGCCATGAAATTAACAATTTCATAAAATTGAATTGAAATGGCTTGTGCAGATAATCTGATCAATAGGATGAATGTAACACAAGCCCTATTCCAGTATATAAATCATTATTTTTTTAAATTGACAAAATGTATAGAAAGAGATAGCAATATGCTAGTTGGAATTTGTGAGTTTTAGATTGACAATGATTTAGGCACCTATCTCTACTTTATGTACCCAAATCCTCAATCAGGTCCAAAAGTAAGGAGCTATTGGAGAAAGGGAACTGGATACTGGGTCTCCTAGATTTGGGGTGAGGGCCTCAAACACTGGGCTATTAAATTATCCACTCTTTTCCTGTTTCTCTATGGCCTGATGACTTTTTAATCTATCCCTCTAACATATAGAGAGATACAGCTTTTTCCCTCCAGCTGGGGATCTGGCTGCTTTACTCCGATGGAGCTAAGGCTGATTCACACTCACAGGGGATCTGGCCAATTCTATAAGAAGTACTTCTTTGTCTGTTATCTGTAGTAATTTTTTTGAGTACTAAGTATCTATAGTATCTTCATGAATTCATCATCATCATCAACCCCTTGAGACTTTGAAATAGTGATTTGGGACCCAGCCTGGTATAGGTTGACAACCCAACCAAATACAGAGGATACAGACAAATTGATAAATATTATTAATGACGTAGGGAGGGCTTGAGAAGAGTTTACAACATAATCCAAGAGCAAACTAGATTAAAAATGTGTGAGAATTATTTTTAAAAAGTACAATAGAGGAATACATAGAAAAATCAAAGAAAAAATAGATGAGGTGCTGTAATTAAGAGAACTGAAAAGTGGAAGGCCCATGGGATGCATGAACTCTGGCTGTAATGCCTTACTTTTCTAAGGAAGCTTGTTTGCTTTCCAATTACCCTGCACTTAAATGTGTGTCTTCCCCTAGCCATATCTCAATCTCTTCAGGTCACTAGCTGGGCTTGAACCCTCCGTGTACAGCACTGAGAATTTGCACCTCCACATCCTGAGCTAAAGGAGGATTTCTAAAAGAACTAGCCCACCAAATTCAAGCTACAACAGAAAAAAACCCACAAGAGCTTGTCTAGCATTCAAGCCCAGGCTCTTTCAGACCCTAAGCAAGGTTCACATTCCTAGGCCAACAAGGCACCTACTACAGCACATCCTCCCCCGACTGCTTATTTGAACAGTTTAACAAATGTTTGAAGGCTGGATTCCCGAGATAGATAGTGACAGCGGCAACTCTGCTCAAACCAAAAAAGAGGCTGCAGTGATCCCATGAATTACAGACTAACCATATGTTTTTCAACTATATAGAAATTTCTATCAACAATTCTGGCAAAGAAGATGTGGGTGGAGAGTGCCAGCTCACAATTGAATGCTGCCTCCTGAGCAAAAAGGCAGGACAGTAAACCTGAAAGGTACAAGGGAACACCTCAAGCTGAACAGGAGGATCACAGAAGATACAAAACAAAGAAATAAAAGAATTAGCGATTGAGTGGGTAGGCTACCGGAGAGCATACAACAGCGTTCCACAATCATGGATCACAGAGGCACTGAAAATGCCTAAAGTTCATTCAAAGATCATTTTCTTTCTACAGCAATTTATGTTAAACTGGAATACTCAATTCTATCAGAAAGGGACTCTTATTGATGAGATCCAAATTAAAAAAGTAATCTTTGAAGGGTATCTTTGAAGTCTCGGGGAAGGAGAACATCCAACTGGAGCAGAAGGAAATAATCCCATAGTGGGGACCCTCCTTGCAGATGATGTTGTGGTATCCTCTCACACTAAGGATACTTCTCTGGGGGAGGGAACCTCAGTTATTAGGAAGAGATAGGTATTAGTAATGGGCGATTCGGTAATTAGAAACATAGATAGCTGGGTTTGCAGTGATGGGGAGAACCGTGTAGTGACTTGCCTGCCTGGTGCGAAGGTTACAGATCTCTCAAGACATCTAGATAGGCTTATGTGTAATGCTGGGGAGGAGCCGGTGGTTGTGGTACATGTAGGTACCAATGACATAGGGAAGGATAGGAGAGAGGTCCTGGAGGCCAAATTTAGGCTGCTAGGTAAGAGGTTGAAGTCCAGGACCTTCATGGTAGAATTCTCTGAAATGCTTCCACATGCAGGGCCGGTTAGACAGGCAGAACTGCTGGGTCTCAATGTGTGGCTGAGATGATGGTGTAGGAAGGAGGGGTTTAGATTTATTAGGAACTGGGGAAATGTTGGGGAAAGGGAGAGCTTATACAGGAAGGATCATAGAATCATAGAATCATAGAACTTAAGATCAGAAGGGACCATTACGATCATCTAGTCTGACCTCCTGCAAGATGCAGGCCACAAAAGCTGACCCACCCACTCCTGAAATAATTCTCTCCCTTGACTCAGCTGTTGAAGTCCCCAAATCCTGATTTAAAGACTTCAAGTAGCAGATAATCCTCCAGCAAGCGACCCCTGCCCCATGCTGCGGAGGAAGGCGAAAAACCTCCAGGGCCACTGCCAATCTACCCTGGAGGAAAATTCCTTCCCGATCCCAAATATGGCGATCAGCTGAACCCCAAGCATGTGGGCAAGACTCTCCAGCCAGACACTCAGGAAAAAGACTTTCAATATCCCAACATTGACCCTCGGTACTAATTACCAGTGGTCGCACGTTATTGACCTATTGACTAAATCACGTTATCCTATCAAACCATTCCCTCCATAAACTTATCAAGCTTAATCTTAAAGCCAGAGAGGTCCTTCGCTCCCACTGTTTCCCTCGGTAGGCTGTTCCAGAATTTCACTCCCCTGATGGTTAGAAACCTTCGTCTAATTTCAAGCCTAAACTTCCCGACTGCCAATTTATATCCATTTGTTCTCGTGTCCACATTAGTACTGAGCTGAAATAATTCCTCTCCCTCCCTGGTATTTATCCCTCTGATATATTTAAAGAGAGCAATCATATCTCTTCTCAACCTTCTTTTGGTTAAGGAAAACAAACCGAGCTCCTCAAGTCTCCTTTCATACGACAGGCTTTCCATTCCTCGGATCATTCTAGTGGCCCTTCTTTGTACCCGTTCCAGTTTGAATTCATCCTTCTTAAACATGGGAGACCAAAACTGCACACAGTACTCCAAATGAGGTCTCACCAACGCCTTGTATAACGGGACTAGCACCTCCTTATCTCTACTAGAAATACCTCGCCTAATGCATCCCAAGACCGCATTAGCTTTTTTAATGGCCACATCACATTGCCGACTCATAGTCATCCTGCAATCAACCAGGACTCCGAGGTCCTTCTCCTCTTCCGTTACTTCCAACTGGTGCGTCCCCAGCTTATAACTAAAATTCCTGTTAGTCATCCCTAAATGCATAACCTTACACTTCTCACTATTGAATTTCATCCTATTACTATTACTAATACTCCAGATGGGCTCCACCTAAACCAAAATGGAATCAGATTGCTGGCACTTAAAATTAAAAAGGCCATAGAGCAGTTTTTAAACTAAAGGCTGGGGGAAAGCAACAGGTGAGGAGGAGTATGTGGTTCAGACAGAGACATGCCTTAGGGGAGGATCTATTAATGGAAATTCTCTGTGTCCTAGTAAGGAGGAGAGGATGGAAGGTAGGATCTGATGAGAAACAGTCAAATGAAAAAAAGTCCCATTCAATTACATCATGTACTGGGAGACAGCTAAAAAGTGACAAGTTTTTAAAGTGCTTATACCAATGCTAGAATTCTAAATAATAACATGGGTGAACTAGAGTGTCTCATATTAAATGAGGATATTGATATAATAGGCATGACAGAAACTTGGTGGAATGAGGAAAATCAATGGGACACAGTAATACCAGAATACAAAATATATCAGAAGGACAGAACAGGTCGTGCTGGTGGAGGAGTGGCACTATATGTGAAAGAAAGCATAGGCTCAAATGAAGTAAAAATCTTAAATGAACTAAACTGTACCATAGAATCTCTATGGAAAGTAATTCCATGCTCGAGTAATAAGAATATAGCAGTAGGGAGATACTACCAACCACCTGACAAGGATGGTGATAGCGACTGTGAAATGCTTAGGGAGATTAGAGAGGCTATTAAAAATCAATAATACTGAGGGATTTCAACTATCCCCATATTGACTGGGTACATGTCACCTCAGGGCGGGATGCAGAGATAGTTTCTTTACACCTTAAATGACTAGTCCTGGAACCCACAAGATGAGAGGCAATTCTTGATTAGTCATTAGTGGAGCACAGGATCTAGTCCAAGAGGTGAAAATACTTGGTAATAGTGACCATAATATAATTAAATTTAACATCCCTGTGGCCGGGAACCAAAAAAGTGCCACCGTGGCTAAACAACAAAGTATAAGAAGCAGTGAGAGGCAAAAAGGCACCTTTAAAAAGTGGAAGTTAAATCCTATTGAGGGAATGAGAAAGGAGCATAAACTCTGGCAAATGAAGTGTAAAATTATAATTAGGAAAACCAAAAAAGAATTTGAAGAACAGCTAGCCAAAGAATCAGAAATTAATAGCAAAAAAAATGTTAAGTACATCAGAAGCAGGAAGCCTGCTAAACAAACAGTGAGGCCACTGGACGATCAAGATGCTAAAGGAGCACTCAAGGACAATAAGGCCATTGCGGAGAAACTAAATGAATTCTTTGCATTGGTCTTCATGGTTGAGGATGTGAGGGAGGTTCCCAAACCTGAGCCATTCATAGTAGTAAGTCACCAGGACCAGATGGTATTCACCCAAGAGTTCTGAAGGAACTCAAATGTGAAATTGCAGAACTACTAACTGTAATCTGTAACCTATTATTTAAATCAGCTTCTGTACCAAATGACTGATGAATAATTAATGAGATACCAATTGTTAAAAACGACTCCAGAGGTGACCCTGGCAATTACAGGCCGGTAAGCCTCACTTCAGTACTAGGCAAACTGGTTGAAACTATAGTAAAGAACAAAATTGTCAGACACATAGATGAACATAATTTGTCGGGGAAGAGTCAACATGGTTTTTGTAAAGGGAAATCATGCCTCACCAATCTACTCAAATTCTTTGACGGGTTCAACAAGTATGTGGACAAGGGGGATCCAGTGGATATAGTGTATTTAGATTTTCAGAAAGCCTTTGACGAGGTCCCTCACCAAAGGCTCTTAAACAAAGTAAGCTGTCATGGGATAAGAGGGAAGATTGGTAGCTGGCTCTCATGGATTGGTAACTGGGTAAAAGATAGGAAACAAAGAAAAGGAATAAATGGTCAGTTTTCAGAATGGAGAGAGGTAAATAGTGGTGTCTGGAATAGGGGTAAACAGTGAGGTGGCAAAATGTGCAGATGATACAAAACTACTCAAGGTAGTTAAGTCCCAGGCATACCATGAAGAGGTACAAAAGAATCTCTCAAAACTGGGTGACCTTGCAACAAAATGGCAGATGAAATTCCTATGTTGATAAATGCAAAGTAATGCACCTTGGAAAACATAATCCCGACTATACACATAAAATGCTGGGGTCTAAATTAGCTGTTACCACTCAAGAAAGAGATCTTGGAGTCACTGTAGATAGTTCTCTGAAAACATTCACTCAATGTGCAGCAGCAGTCAAAAAAGAAACTAGAAAGTTGGGAATCATTAAGAAAGGGACAGATAATAAGACAGAAAATATCATTTTGCCTCTATATAAATCCATGGTCTGCCCACATCTTGAATACTGCATGCAGATGTGATCACCCCATATCAAAAAAGATTGGAAAAGGTTCAGAAAAGGGCAACAAAAATGATTAGGGGTATGGATCGGCTTCTGTATGAGGAGAGATTAATATGACTGGCACTTTTCAGCTTGGAAAAGAGATGACGAAGAGGGGATATGATTGACATCTATAAAATCGTGACTGGTGTGGAGAAAGTAAATAAGGCAGTGTTATTTACTCCTTCTCCTAACACAGGAAATGAAATTAATAGGCAGCAGGTTTAAAGCAAACAAAAGGAAGTATTTTTTTCACACAACGCAGTCAGCCTGTAGAACTCCTTGCCAGAGGATGTTGTGAAGGCCAAGACAGTAACAGGGTTCAAAGAAGAACTAGATAAGTTCATGGAGGATAGGTCCATCAATGGCTATTAGCCAGGATGAGCAGGGATGGTGTCCCTAGCCTCTGTTTGCCAGAAGCTGGGAATGGGTGACAAGGCATAGATCACTTGATGATTACCTGTTCTTTTCATTCCCACTGGGGCACCTGGCATTAGCCACTGTCGGAAGACAGGATACTGAGCTGGTTGGACCTTTGGTCTGACCCAATATGGCCATTCTTATGTTCTTATTAATTAGCGCCATTGCCGTTTGTGGTATCTATGCTGCCGTAGACACGGAAGCTCTGTGAGATAAATTGTGGTCATCATATCAGCAAAGAGCAACAACCAGTTAACCATTTGTTAGACATGGATGGACTAAAAGGAGATACAGAGATGGATGACATGTAACAAAGTTTGGTGAAGATATAAAACTCTGGAGTGGCTTGGTTAACTGTGTGTTGGCATCTGTATTAGATGGACAGACTGGTACAATCAGATGGCATACAAGTTAATGAAGGGACTCTCAAGATATCTCTCAGCATGATCCTTACAAATACCTTGGAATTAAGGAACTGTCAGAGCTATAACATAACAAAGTCAAAGAATAAGTTAAAGAAGAACATTAGATCAATAGCAACTATTCTAAGGACAAAATTCCAGGCTAAGAATTTGATCCAAGCCACTAATATGAGGGTGGTGCCTGTAGTACGCTACATTGCTGGGGTGACCAAGTGGAATCACGGGGAAAAGTAAAAATTTGGCCTCTAACAAGATAGCCGCTGGTAATGCAGGGTATTGAATATCAAGCAAGATATGGACAGGGCATGTGATGGTGGAAAAAGTCTATCTGTGGAAGGAGAAAGTGATAATGAAGAATACAACATCAAAATATATGAAAAGTCAGACAGAGTAAAAAATCATCTGGTGGAGATAACAATCAATGACTGAGAGTGTATTCTAGCCCCCAAAACAGCGAAAGAAAGTAGAAAGAAATCCCCACAGAAAGACACCACAATTTTCAACAGAAATGAATGCACACACAGTGGTGGTGAGAGATCAAACCTATTAGTGAGAGAACATTAACAGTCTCATGGCTTCTAGAAGGATATTTGAGCAGAGAGAAAGAGATACTCAATATGAGTGCATAAGAGAAGTCCTTAAGGCTTAATTATATAGAAGTAAGACTGACCAACAAAAACTGCCCCCTGAATTGCAGAATGCATTCAGAAAAGAAAGACAGTTGAGCCTCGCTGAGAGAGACTATATGCACAGACACAGGAGGCCATCAAGTTCCTGAATTAGAATCTCTGTTGAAGTATGGATTTAAACAAACTGTGCATTATTACCACCACCAAGTCAAAAGTGCTCTAGAGAACAAAGAGTCTAAGATTTTTTGGGATCTGGCAATTGTCACAGACTGAGTGGTGTAGAAAAACAGGCCAAGCATGTTAACTGATATCTCCATACCAGCAGACACCATTATAAGAAGAATCAAGAACAGATACTAAAGTATGAAGAACAGTTCCACAAAGTAGAACGATTATTGAAAACTAGAACAAAGAGTATCCCAGCAATTACTGGAATACTTAAAGTGATCCCTAAGGGTATCGCTGAGCAGCTGAAGAACACATTAGGAGTGCAAGACATCATGGTCAGTGACTTCCAGCAAACAGAACTCTCAGGCACTGTGAGAATGTCAGGGAAAATCAAAGGAAAATGAGTGCATTTCAGCATCTAATATGCAGGAATTCTGCGGAGGGGTTAAGAAAATTCCTGATTATCGAAACCTACACAGCAGGTGCTGGGCAGGATTTACTGGTGACTCATGGGGATAAATTTTGGATAGTAGCTTTCCCCTTTTTATACTTAAAGATCTTGTATATTGTGAAAGCTATTTGTTTTTAAAAATCCCCCTTATGTAATACCGAGGAATAATAATACTGAACATAACAGATGAATGTGCCCAGCAAATACTGTCTAGGTATGATGACATGATTTGAAACAAAGGTGTCGGATTGAAAGTTAATGAGAGTTTTGTTCCTATATCAGTTACAGTAACTCCTTGCTTAACATTGTAGTTCGTTCCTGAAAAATGCTATAGTACGTGCCTTTGAAAATTCAATCCAATGGGACTTTGGACTCAGGGTCCTGCACATCTGAATTTCAGGCTGTTCGTATATAAGAGAATCTCTCCTGCCCTCATGGAAGTGAGCAGCTACTTAGACATTGATTTTGAGTGGAAATGGGAAATAAGCTAATGTTCTGTCAAAAGTCAAATCTATGTTTAATCCTGTAGTCTCCCAGACAGAACCTAAAACTTATATCCATTATCAGTTTATCAGACAAATGCCTGAGCAAAGATGGACCTTTTCCTGGAACCTAAATGATAACAAAGGCAGAGAATGCCCTGCCCCTAACACACACACACACACACGCTCCAAAACCAGAAACTACTTCTATCACACACTCATTGAACCCAGTTTTCTCAGGGATACCTTGAGAGAGAGAGAGAGAGAGAGAGAGAGTTGTGCAACTTAAGTAGTCAATGCAACTCTGCACAGAGACCGATTCCTAGATAATGGGGGGCGGGGGGGGGGGGGGGCAGAATCTGGTCCTTTGGAATCAAAAGGATAATAAACGGTTAAAATGAATAAAAATATGAATCAGCTCACCAGCCTCTGAAAAGTGGATCATAATTATGATGAGAACTCCCAACCTGTGATTTTCTCTTTTTGTTTTTTTAGTCTATCTACTTACTTATTGATTTTTCTGTCCAATTTATCTATCTGCCCCGGGACACAGCTTCTAAGGACGTTCCATACTCTTTACCAGTAACAATGAGACCCTTCAGGGTGTGCAGGCTTATCAGCGGGAATGGAGCAAAGACCCTTTTCTTAGCTGACTCCAAGACTAAGAGCTGTTTAAATGCTGTATTGTTCCCCTGGGACAAGATCCCTGGAGTTCACGCTCTAACACAAGCTACCAGTAACACTGTGCTGGGTCAGCTCTTAAGCAACAGTGTGTGGTTCATAAAAATGAGAGCACTGTGGCTTTGACTCTCAAAGAGCCCAAGTGATTTAGGTATCCAATCTAAGGGACAGTCAATAAAAAGGCATATGTTTGGGCTCAGATTTTCAAAGCAGCAGGAGTCAGACACCCAAATAACAAATCATTTCATCTCCTTCAGACTCCCGTGAAAATGATAATGTATGAAAATGTATGAAAAGCCATAATGTATGATCACCACAGGAGGGCAGCAGAGGTGAAAGCATAGGAAATGGCAATCCATCCTTAAACTGCACCAATGGATGGACACACAGATTAAGGAATCAGAAAGGAGTAAATAGATTATAAAATGGAAGGGAAAAGTAAGGGGTTAGACAAAAGAGCAGCTATATTGTATAGAGCTAGGGATCTTAGCCAGGTTATTCATTTCCGTTTTATAAGAGGGGTGCAAACCTTTTGCATTATCACCATACGCTCTGATGTTTTCCTCAGGTCCTCTGGAATTGGGTGTAGTTGGTCTGTCGTCTCTCCAAGTGAGGAAACATCATCCACATATTTAAGATCCAGTAAAGTTGAATATTTATATTTTTCACCCTCTACTTGGGCCTCAATCAGCCTTGTCATCAGCGAGTGCATTAGAACACTAATGTCTGTTAGTCTATAAGGGGCCACAGGATTCTTTGCTGCTTTCATACAACCTGTGGAACTCATGGCCAGCGGATGTTGTGAAGGCCAAGACTACAACAAGGTTAAAAAAAGAATAGATACATTTATGTAGGATAGGTCCATCAATGGCTATTAGCCAGGATGTGCAGAGTTGATGTCCCTAACCTCTGTTTGCCAGGACCTGAGAATGGGTGACAGGGGATGGATTGCTTGATGATTATCTGTTCTGTTCAGACTGGATTAGATGGAACTTTGGTCTGACCCAGTATGGCCAGTCTTATCCTCTTATGTTCTCCCGAGTGAGTGCCCTAGTCACTGAGATACAGAATCATTCTCACTCATGCCCAGTGGTTGGCCTTCAGCTAGCCACCAGGTTTTGAATAATTGGCATCCTGTCTCCTGTAGTAATGATGGCTTTGAGCTGCATATTCCCTTTCTGTCCTTCCAAAGAGATTGTCCATTTTTTTCATGATTTTATATCTGTTACAACTCACTTGTACTGATATCCACCAAGATGACTTTCTGTCTTTCATAGTGTCTGCCTTTACAGGTGTGGTCCATTTCTATCAACCCTGGCTTCCTACTATAAGAGCATCTTGAGCATCCGAAGGATCTCTTCACCTCAGAGAAGAGGAAAGCCTTCTAAACCTGGTTATCACACCTTCAGGTTATTTCTATTTTTAATGGGACTCTCATTGTCTGAGGCCACTGTAGAAAACAACTCACCAGATTTAAACACAATCTTCTCTATGCCCTATATAGTAATAACTCCCATGTCCAACCACCTCATCTACAGTTTGAGGAACAAGGAGGTCAAAGATGCCCTGGGAAAGGTTGGAAGCAAAGTGTTGACTTTCCTAAATAAGAGAAATATTCAATAAGGTGACACAAGTGGCTGGAATCAGAGAGGATTGAGCACCAGCACTGAGGCGCCACTCCACCAGCCATCCCACAAACTGCTCTGCCAGCTGCTCAGCAATATATCTTCAGTCCATCCTACTACTTAACACAACACTCAGTGATTTCAATTCTTAGTAATTTTAGCATGCTAGTGATTTCAGCTTGTAGTAGGGAAGCCTCAGTGCTGGTGCACCATTGGCCGAAAGTGAATTCAGCTCAGCAGTCTGTAACTAGACTCCTAAGAGAACCAAAATTAGCTCTGATATTCCATAGTGGAGAGAGGAGGCAATGCAAATGGTGTTTCAGGCCCTCAAAAGGGAGGGGTGCATACCATCAGGTACAAATGCCTCTCTCTAGCCTCTCTTAATTCACTGGGTTTTGGAACCCTTGTCCCTTGTCTAGCGAGTGCTACTTAGTTGATGGCAAGACCCTCTGTCATAAAACAGTCCCACTGTCCTTGATCCACATAATCAGGGTAACAACATTTTATTCTTCCTGCCCCAATAACAGAGAAACTGGGGATTCCACAGCAGCCAAAGTGACCAATTGGGCTGCTGTGGGCTCATGCTAGGCGGGATGGGTGTGCCTATGCAAACAAGATCGGCCCCTGAAGTTCTTTTCCACAACTCGCCACAATTCACTACCAGATGTCAGAGTAGAGCTCATCCTGATTCTGCTTAAATCCTCCCCCCAGCTGAGAATTTGTCGTCCGGAGAAATCACACTCCCTATTATACCAACTCACTGGTTCCCTCCAAAGGGCCTCAGATAGCCCACTTTAGCTTCCACAGGCATGTGTGCTAAATTTATTGGCTACTCACTAATCACCCCAGGTCCATCACAAGTTAACCATTTTATTGGTCTTATTATCCTGTCTCGTCTATTGAGAATCTCTGTTGCCGTGGTAGGGGGGACATCCTCTTGAGTGACGGATGGTGAGGTTTCCTTTGAGGGTTCCTCGGCTACTGGCATAGGCCCCTGCATTTCTAGTTCTAACAGCGGAGGGTCCAAGGTGCCCAGGTCATCCTCCACCTGTATGTCTCCACTGTCCAATAACCTGTGTGTGTCATCACACACGTGTCCCATCAGTGGCACAGGGGTGTCAGAAATGGGCCTAAATACTAGCGCCATGGGGTTTAGGGCAGAGGAGGGGGAGCTCTGTTTTGGTTCAGCTGATCAAGACTGAAATATTGTCTCCATTACAGGATACACCATGGTTGTGTCCTTCTCCTCAGACTCACCCTCGAATGTGCTGCATAGGGGTAGGTTAGCTGCAGGGGGTCGGCTGTCCATGTTGGATGGTGGCTTTCGTCTAGCACCTTTGTTCTGCCCGGTTGCCCTGTTGTGGCCCACCTCATAAGGGGTGCCTACCAATTCCCCCAAAGGGAGCAAAAGGTTTTTATGCACTGTCTTTATTTGCCCTGGACCCTCTTCAGGTTTGATCTTGTAGACCGGCAGGCATCCCAGCTTTTCCATCACCAAGTAAGGTATTGCCTTCCATCTGTCATCTATCTTGTGTTTGCCAGCAATACCCAAATTTTGCAGCAGGACTCTGTCCCCTGGCTGGAGCTCCTGCAAATGTACCCTAGCATCATATCAATGTTTGTTGTGGTCTGCATTCTTCCAAGCTGCAGATGTAGCTAAGTGATAAGCATCCCACAGCTTTTCTCTTAGTCGGGATACATATTGCTGATGAGTTTCATAGCTATCTCCATCCTCTGATATACCAAAGCACAAGTCTATGGGTAATCTTGGTTCTCGCCCAAACATCAAGAGATATGGCGTGACTCCTGTAGCATCGTTCTTTGTGGTGTTGTAGGCATGCACCAGAAATGCGACATGTTGGCTCTAGGTTGCCTTCTGCTCTGGTCGCAAAGTCCCCAACATATCTAATAGGGTTCAGTTGGAGTTCTCTGGCTGAGGATCATCTTGTGGGTGATAAGCTGTTGTCCTAGACTTTTTAATTCCTGCTAGCCTCAGCACCTCCTTCAGAAGGTGACTCTCAAAGTTCTGCCCCCTGATCCAAGTGTATCTGGGCTGGGAATCCATAAACTGAGAAATATTTTCCCATAGTACTCGAGCGACAGTGGTGGCCCTCTGATCACGTGTGGGATATGCCTGTGCATACCACGCGAAATGGTCACTATTAGAATGTTCCAAACATTCCTCTTGTCTACTTCTAAAGACAAGAAATCAATGCAAACCAGTTCCAAGAGTTGGTTGCTGGTGATGTTCTTGAGATATGCAGCCCTCGTGGGCAGAGTTTTCCTTTGAACACATCGAGCGCAAGTCTCACATTTCCTGTGAACATCTTCAGCCATCCAGGGCCAATAGAACCTACTATGAATAAGTTCCAGAGTCCTCTCCATCCCTAAATATCCAAAGTCATCATTCAGTGCCCTCATGACCAGGGCTCTGTACTCTTTTGGCAGCACAAGTTGTGCTCATTGCTTTTGTAAACGGTCAATGATCATTCAGTGTAGCACTCCCTGAATCAGTTTTAGTTTGGGCCATTCTCTCAATAGTAATTTACCCTCCGGATTAGATGGGACAACCACAGCTGGGTTTCACCCCTACCTTTTGGCAAGTAGTATATAACAAATGTCAATATCTTGCAGCTAGGTTTTTTGCCAGTCAGTTGCATTGAGCATGGGCAATGGAGATTGGTCCAATGCAATATAGTTCACTGAAGCAGAAGGCAGATATTCAGGGGGCAGGCCCAAAGCTTCTGCAACACATCCATGAAGGCTCTCATGGGCCTCTGGCTCTCAGTGACTCACACTGCAAATAGCTCACTCCATCTGTGGGTATTACAGCAACTTCTGGTGTCTGTGGATGCCTGGACATTGCATCTGCATCTACATTGCTTCTCCCTGATTGGTACTGAATGCTGAAGTCATAGCTAGCCAAAGCGGCCACCCATCTTTGCCCTGTAGCATCCAGCTTAGTACTTGTTAACACATACGTCAGTGGGTTGTTGTCTGTCCACACCTGAACTGAGCACCATAAAGTAGTCTAGAAATTTCTCAGTGATGGCCCATTTCAAAGACAAGAACTCCAGCTTGTGGGTGGGATAGCGAGTTTCACTATCAGACAGCCCTCGGCTGGCAAAGGCTACAGGTTTATGTTTGCCTTCCACTTCCTGGTACAGGACTGCTCCCAGACCCTTCAAACTGACATCAGTATGCAGGGTAAACGGCTTGCTTGGGTCAGCAAAGACTAGGTTGGGAGCATGACTTAGGCAAGTAATGATTTCTCGAAAAGCCCTTTCACATCTCTCATCCAACTGTGGCCCAAATGGTTCAAGTGGCCATAGTGTCTCTGTACAGGAGGCTTTGGGGACCTCCCCTTATTCTTGGTCTTAGATTTGTTCTTGCTGGACTGGTATCCCCTGGTAAAATCATTCAGAGGTTTTACAATCGTAGCATAGTTCTTCACAAATCTGCGGTAGTAGCCACTAAAACCCAAGAAAGGTCTTGAGTTCTCTGCAGTTACTTGGACACGGCCATGTAGTGACTGCTTCTATTTTATTGGGATCAGTACTCACACCCTCTTGGGATACAATGTGACCCACATACTTCACTGAGGTTCTGCAGAACTGGCATTTGTCAGTTGAAAGCTTCAAACCATAAACTTCCAACCTATCAAGCACTTTAAGAAGTCTTTCTTCATGCTCCTCCAAGGTTCTTCCAGACACAATCAGGTCATCCAAATAAACTAACACTTGCAGTAAATTCATGTCTCCCACGGCTTTCTCCATAAGATATTGAAATGTGGCATGTGCTCCAGAAATCCCATGGGGCATATGTTCGAACTGATAAAACCCTAATGGGCAGATGAAGGCTGTCTTCTCCTTATATTCTTCTCCCAAAGGGATCTGGTAGTATTCACTCTGAAGAGCCAACACAGAGAACCACTGGCTTCCCAGCAAACAGTCTCAGGCATCTTGGACTTGGGGCATAGTGTACTGGTCAACCACAGTATGGCTGTTTAGGGTGCAGTAGTCAATACGCATCCGGATTTTCCCATTCATTTTACGGACCACCACAATGGGTGAGGCGGATGGACTGCAGGACTCTGTAATGATGCCATTCGCAGCCAGCTCCTGAAGATGTTGTCACACATCTTCCATCCCGGACGAGCCCCCCAAAATGTAACCCTTCTGCCTGTCTGAGTTGGCAGCAACAAGGGCTGGGTTCAGTATCTAGGAGTTTAATTTCAATAACACAACGCAAAACCGGCTCGAGCCCCCACCCAGTGACCTGGGACAATTACATGCCACCCCCTGGGCAACTCTAGGAGGCAATACTTCCCCTCTTGCAAGCACGGAGTCTGAGCGTGGCAAAATGCTTTTAATAAAGGAGGGAAACAATGCGGCATTATGTTGAGGAAACACCACAAACAGGATTCATAACACAAACCATGAGCAAAAGACCCACCCTCAAGTAAGTTTGGCAGTGTCCTTTTCTCCTCAGGGTCTTAAGTCCAGCAACCCCCAAATCACCCAAAAGTCCAACAACCCCAAAGTCTCTGTCCCTGGTCAGTGCAGCCCCAGAGTTCAAAAGTTTATCTGCAGAGTTTTACCTCCCAGCCTGGGTGGAAATGGGGAGGTGCGGGGGTGTTAAGGGGCACCTTACGTGGTCCGAGGCCGACTGCCCTGCCTCTCCATGGGGTTCTGCTACAGCCTTCACCAAGAGCCACTCCACCAGCCGCTCTGCTCCACCAGCCGTCCCTTGAGCCGCTACAGCTGTTCCACAAACTTTGAAGTGACTAGCCATAATATATATAATTACCAGATGAAGGCAACATGGCCAGCCAACCTTAAACTTTACTAATAAATGGATACGCAGGTTTGGGAATGGGAAAAGGAGTAAATAGACTGTATATTACGGAAGTAAATAATAGGAGTTGAGACAAAAATTTTCAGATGAACAGTTTATTTAAAAAAAAATAAAGAAAGTTTTGGTCACCCCCAAATTATCCATGATTTTAACACATATTTTTCTGAATTTTTTCAAGCAGAAGAAAAATATTGGGCTAAATTCACAAAATAGCATGAGGAAGAGGAGTCCCTCTGCTGCTGCTGTTTCTTGCTATTTTAGTTCATTGGTTAGGCCACACTCCTTCCAGACTGAACACAATATTTTTTTCCCCCTGTCTACCTGTTGGAGGGCAATGATTTGAAATGAGATCTCCCATTGTTCAGGAAAGTGCCTCAATCTCTGGGCTATAACATATTCTGGAGTATTGAAGCTGTTCCACATTCTATAAATAATTAAATAAAATACTTGATTGACCACGGACTTGAACCTCCAACCTGGCAAAGGAATCCACTAACTGTGAGCTATCATATAATTTTACTGAAGCTCTTCCCCTATGACTATTCAAGTATTTTCTATAAAGTGGAAAAGATTCAATAGGAGACCTTGAGAAAACTCCACTCCTGTATACTCACAGCCCAGTGGTTGGGGCCCTGAGCATAGCAGTCAAAGGTTCAGTCCCTGCTCTACATGAGGTAGAAGGAGGAATTGAACACAGGTCTATCAGAACACCAGTAAGTAACAGTGGGATAATGGTCAAAAGAAGGAGCACTACCTCTTCTTTCAGACACTTTCATCAACCAGGAACCATTGATTTGGCTCTAACTCATTACGTGCTTCTAGAAATGCCTCTTGCACTTTCCATTTCACGAGGAAAAATGTTGTAGTTTGTAATATAGGAGAAACACTGATGGTGCGCTCTCAAGCAACTTGAGTTTTTTCTTCCTTCTTCTATTGTTCATTTTAAGGCCCACAACAGAAAAGTATGATTGTGATATGCGTGCGTAAAGCAACAGAGGCTGGGATTTTCAAAAGGGACCTAAGGGATTTAGGTACCCAACTTGCATTGAAATGCAGTTTTCACTCAGTCAGTGGGAGTTTTCCTGGACTAGGGTCTGAGTAAAATCTGAGACTAAGCCCAAAGATTTGACTATTAAGAAGTATGTTGGGTATGAGTCTTGCACATGAAGGCTTGTCAGTCAAGGAAGAAACCAACATCTATTGTCCAGCATAGCTGATCTCAAATGGTGATTCATTGTCCTCCAAAGGTCTATGGGCCAGATTTTTAAAGGTCTTTAGGTGACTGAAGACACATACAAATACCTAGAAGTGCCTAGCTAACAATCATTTCAAAACGACTTATGTACCTGGATGCTATTGAAAATCCCAGTAAGCATCTACCTGGCTCTTTAGATGCCTAAATATCTTCATTAATCTGGCTTTGTGGGAATCCATTTTTGTCTTTCTCCTTCTGTCTCTTTGTCAGTCCTTGGTGAGGGCTGCTAAGTGGCCCTTAACCAGCCATCTGACACCTTTCGGCCCATCCTCCTCCTCCTCCAGACCCATTCTGAGTTCACACGTTCCACCTGTCAGAGTTGCTGGTGGGAAGGTGTCAATTGTTCAGTCCCTGGGGCTCCAGTTGTTTCTCTGAATGCTCCACTGAAATGGGTCAGTTCCAGATGGTCCCTAAAGACCTATTCCTATCTAGGGTTGCCAGGTGTCCTATTTTCAACTGGAACCCTGACTGGGCCATTAAAAGTCTGGTTGGTGGTGTAGGCAGGCTCCCTACCTGGGTCCACGTGATTCTGGGAAGCTGCTAGCATCTCCCTATGGCTCCTAGGTGGAGTGACAGCCACAGGGGCTCTGCACTCTGCCCCTGTCTCCGGCACAAGCTCAGTGTTCCCATTGGCCAGGAACTGCAGTCAGTGGGAGCTGAGGGGGTGGTGCTGGCATGTGTGGGCAGCATGCAGAGCCATATGGTCGCTCCTCTGCTTAGGTGCCAGAGGGAGATGCCTCTGGTTCCTGGGAGCCCCCTGAGGTAAATGCCATCCGGAGCCCACACCCCAAACCCCCTCCTGTACCCCAAGCACCTGCCCCAGCCCTGAGCCCCCTCCTGCACTCCAAACCGTAGCCCCACCCCAGAGCCCACACCCCCATCTATAGCCCTCACCCCACCCTACCCCAGCCTGGATCCCCCTCCTGCACCCTGAACCCCTCATAGTTGGCCCCACCCCAGAGTCTGCACCCCCAGCCCAGACCCCCTCCCACACCCCAACCCCCTGCCTGAGCCTGAAGCCCCCTTCCAAACCCCAAACCTCTGCCGCAGCCTGGATCCCTCTCCTGCACCCTAAACCCCTCATCTCCAGCCCCATCCCAGAACTGGCAGCAGGAGCCCTCACCCCCTTTTGCACTCCCAACCCTCTGCCAGAGCCTGGTGAAAAGGAGCAAGTGAGCGAGGGCGGAGGAGAGTGAGGGGTGGTGGTGGAGTGAGTGGGAGCGTGGCCTTGGAGAAGGGGTGGGGCAGGTGTGTTTGGTTCTCTGCAAATAGAAAGTTGGCAACCCTATTCCTACCACCCAGACAGTTACATGATACAAGCACCTCCTGTCTCCTGCTCAGCCCCAAGAGCACTTTAACCCTTTTGAACCCACTGAGTACCCATCCCTAGCAGTGGGGGATTACTGCACCATGCCTAGGTCCCTCGGCCAAATTGGGGGCCCTGGCCAGGTTCTCCAGAATCTGGCCCCTCCACCCTACTCCTCGTCTTCCCCCTGAGGCCCCACCTCCTGGCCAGGCTGGAAGCCTGAGCCCATCTGTAGTTGTGAGCACGTTTCCGCCCCCTCCCCCAGGGGCAGAGAGCTGGCCCAGCCACTTGCTGGAGCCGCGCTCTCCTGCCCCCGTTCCCCCCTCAATTGCACCAAGCCACTGGTCAGAACCCCTCTCTCCATCCCTCCCACCTCTCCACATGGAGCTGCTGGCCATAGCCCCGCTCCCCACCCTTCCCCGCCACGTGGAGCTGCTGGCCAGAGCCCCTCTTTCCCCCGCTTCCCCAGCCCCATGCAGAGCTGTTTGTGGGAGCTCCTCTCTCCCCCCCACATTGTGTGGAGCTACTGACTTGAACCCCTCTTTCCCCGCCACGGAGGTGCAGACCAGAGCCCCACAGAGAGGGTCCAAGCCATTCCCTGACCCCCCTCCTCGCCCACGTGGGGCTGGTCCAAGCCCTGCCACTCCCACCCAGCCCCTTTTTGACAAAAGTGGATGTTAGCCTTGTTTGCTCTTGCCAACTAATGATCAGCTGGCAAAAGCAAAAGGGACACATGCCCACCTACACACACAGTAAGAGCTGGTCTATACTACGAGGTTAGGTCAAATTTAGCCATGTTAGGTCGATTTTATAAGCAATGCGGCTACACAACCAACCTCATTCTGCTGACCTAAAGGACTCTTAAAATCTACTCCTCCCCGAGTAAAATCACCTTCTTGGGTTGTCAGCTTCCATGTCAGCGCCACTGGCTACCACAAAGCGCACTGGTGCTAAGGAACTCCCTTGAAAGGTTTCTTTTTTAGTTTGGACATCATTACTGAGAGTCCCTTCCTGCTAGAGTCAAGTGTTCCAATTTAACGCTGATTGCCGCAAAAAGGAAATGATCTTTGGAAGAAACTCTGGGCCTTTTCTGTGTCTTGGTGATCCATGATTATGGAAAGCTGTTATATGCTTTACGGTAGCCTTTCCCACACAATCACTAATTCTTTTATTTCTTTGTTTTGTATCCTCTGTGATCCTCCTGCTCAGCTTGAGATGGTTCTTGTGTCCCTTTCAGGTTTAGCGTGCTGTCTTTTTGCTCAGGAGGCAGCATTCCATTCTGAGCTGGCACTATCCGCCCACATCTTCTTTGTCAGAATTGTTGATAGAAATTTCTACATAGTTGCTAAAGCCATGGTTAGTCTTTAATTCATTGGATCATTGCAGCCTTCTTTTTGTTTGGTATGAGAAGAGTTGTGCCTGTCACCATTCATCTCAGAAACCCAGTCTTCAAACATTTATTACGTTGTTCAAATAAACAGTCAGGGCGGGCTGTGCTGTGGTGGGTACCCTGTTCACCAAGGAGTATAAACCTTGCTGAGGGTCAGAAAGATCCTAGGTTTGAATCTGTGATGTCATTGCTTTTTTTCCCCTGTTATAGCTTGAAATCGGTGGGCTAGTTCTTTTGGAGTTCCTCCTTTAGCTAGGATGTGGAGTTTGCAGGTCCTCAGTGCTGTATGCTGAGGCTTCAAGCCCAGCTGGTGACCTGAAGAGACTGTGGTTTGAGTAGGGGAAGACACACAACATTTAAGTGCAGGTGTTTTCATTCATCTATTATGTCTTTTTCTGCATCTCTTCTTCTCTATATACGTGATATTGCATGAACTTGAGTATTTTGACTAAATGGACATATCTTCACAGTCCTGTCTCCATACAGAACTCCAGCCGAGGCTCACAGGACACAATCTGCAGGATTGAGCCCAATCACATTTGTGTATAATCCCAGTCCTTCAGACAGATTCACTCTCATGCTAGTGTTTCCATAGTCATGCTTAACTTCAATATGATTAATCATGGGTTCAACCTGTTCTCTGGGGTAAGCCTTGAGCAGACTGGGCAATATATGAATATTTAAATGAACTTTTAAGTTTTCAGTAAGCCTATCAAATTTAAATGTAAGAACTATAAGAGTGTAATTAGGTATGCACTTTGCCAGGGCTGCAAATATTGGGTACTGAGGAAGAGACAAGAGCAGATCTTGAATACAGTGGACATGAATATATTAAGATGGGTGGTTGGAGATACAAGAATGGACCATGTTCAAAACGAATGATATAGGTGAAGTGAAAAGGTGGTACTAGCTATTAAAAAGCTGAGGGAATCCAGGTTAGATGGTTTGGCCATGTGAAAAGAACACCAGAAGAATATATAGGGAACAGAGTGTTAAAAAGTTAGAATTGGAGGGTAAGAGAAGAATTGGGAGACCCATAACCAGATGGATGGACTTCATAGTAATGGATTTTATTTGCTGTGGAGTTTCTAAGGAACTGTCTTTAAGGCAGACCTGAATGGATAAGAAGGACCCCCAAAGCCCCTGAATTGCCCTGGTCTACACAAGTTTAGGTCAAATTTAGCAGTGTTAGATTGATTTAACCCTGCACCAGTCCACATGATGAAGCCATTTTTATCGACTTAAAGGGCTGTTAAAATCAGTTTCTGTACTCCTCCCTGACAAGGGGATTAGCGCTGAAATCAACATCATCGGGTCAGATTTGGGGTAGTGTGGATGCAATTTGATGGTATTGGCCTCCGGGAGCCATCCCACAGTGCACCATTGTGACCGCTCTGGACTGCACTTTGAACTCAGATGCAGTAGCCAGGTACACAGGAAAAGCCCTGGGAACTTTTGAATTTCATTTCCTGTTTGGCCAGCATGGCGAACTCAGCAGCACAGGTGACCTTGCAGTCCCCACAGAATGTTTCTACACTCCCCCTATCATCTCCATCCCTGAGGTTATCGCAGATTAGAAGTGAAAAAAAATGCACTCGCGATGACATGTTTTCCGAGCTCATGCAGTCCTCCCGCACTGATAGGGCACAGTGTAATGAATGGAGGCATTCAGTGGCAGAGGCCAGGAAAGAATTGCTGTGTTTGCTTAACGGCAAAAGTATCATGCCTCGCTAGTGATCCTGCCTGAGACAGGTCCCTGTGTCACATGCACTCCATGCTGTGTCAGCCTTAGGCAGAGGCATGACTGCTTTGTGAGCAGGAAGGCCACAGATATAGACATTGTATTAGGTAGCTTCTGTAGCTAGAGAAAACATTCGTGTCGATTTGGCAAAGTCTGTGGCAAAAAAAGAGAAGCCCCATAGTGTAGTGGTTATCACATTCACCTAACACATGAAAGCCCCATAGTGTAGTAGTTATCATGTTTACCTAACATGAAAAATGTCTCCGGATTGAAACTGGGCAGAAACAGGTCATTGTTCCTTTTTCTGACTTCTCTCCTGCATTTTTAGTCTTAGAAACAGACCATGCTGTGAATTTTTACTTTGAATTATATCAATTATGAGTTAAATAATATGGAAGCTCTCTCTAAATTATAGTCCTGGGTTCCTTACCCTTTCAGCTACTCTGATAAATTAACATTTTTGTTAGGGGCAGGGAAAAATTTTCATGAAGCCTGTTATAGGAACTAAATGTTATCTAGGACTCTGAAGTAATCTTAATGTGGCCCATACAGTGCAATCCTTCGTTCTGGATTGGTCATTCCACAAGTTTGAACTGCTCCTAACTACTGTCCAGGCTTCATGAACCGTGGGAGTAAGGGGCAGGCTGGAGTAGGTGCAACCACACAGTTCTGCCAGCTGGGAGAGCGGCCTGAGGCAGAAGGCTCCAGCTCGCATGATATTCCAGGCAGGACTGACTCTACATGAGACTAAACTTAAAGAAGAGAATGACCTGGAGTCACTCCCATTCGGTGCTCTAAGAGGAGGATAGCCATGTCTATCCAGGCACCCCTGATTGAACTCACCGAGGTCTGCCAGCTGAGCTGGGCTGAGCGAGACCCTGGCTGGCGGACAGAGCCCCAGACCAGCAGCAGGCTCAGTGGGTCCAGCGGACAGACCCCAGAAAAAAGGAGCAAAATGATTGTCTGCTGTTGCTTTCACAGAAGGGGAAGGGGGAAGGGCTGATGACATGTACCCAAAAACCACCTGCAACAAAGTTTTTGCCCCATCAGGCATTGGGAGTTTAACCCAGAATTCCAATGAGCAGCAGAGACTGCAAGAACTGTGGGATAGCTACTCACAGTGCACTGCTCTGTAAGTCGATGCTAGCCACTGTAGTGAGGACACACTCCACTGACTTAATGCGCTTAGTGTAGACATATGCAATAGACTGTATAAAATACAATTCTAAAAAAATGACTTCTATAAAATTGACCTAATTTCATAGTGTAGGCATATCCTTAAATACAAGATCATAATTGTGACAGATAGCACACTGTCCTGTAACACGCTAGACAAACCCTTTTGAGTTAAATTAAACATTGAATTAACACCTTCTGAGTTGTTTGTATTAAAATACACATTTATGTACTATTGCAAGATTGTGTGGAGCTTATTTAGGAAGAAGTCATTATTAGTTCAGTCGCTGGAAGACATTAGGAAGGTGAAGGGAATTTTTGGGGATAATACATGTGAAATGGATGTCCTGGGACATTTTGGTGGGTTAAGGAAATGCAAATTTTAAAGGTACTTTAGAAGATGCACTTTGGGCAGAGACCTATTGTCTGACTGATTACCTAGCCAAGGTCTTTTCAGAGAGCCCAACTGGATAAATGAGTGACTCTGAGTTACAAGTTATTCTGCTGCCTCACAAATCCTTTCTCCAATGATGATTCCTTGTATGTCCTCTCACCCACCAATTAAATTGTTGCTTTAACCCGTCTATATATGTGTTGCAGATGGGATGTATTCAGACCACTCACCATTTTTTTGGATGTACCACCCATGTATTAGACTGAAAGGACACATTGAAAAGCACTGGGTGCGCCTGCTCCCACACGTTCACCCACAGGGGAGTATTTCCGGCTCCAGGCTGTGGCCAGTTTAAATCCAGATTCTTCCAGTTTGGCATCCATACTACCTGCAAGGTTACATTCTTCAAAGCGGTTAAATTGTCATATACCCAATGTCCCAGGGGAGATTTTATGCCCAGTGTGATAGGTACATAACAACTGCACACCCTGGGATTTTCCTCTATGGAGATTCCATTGTGATTAGACATGGTAACATCACACCCTAATTATGAGACCCCATAACCCAAAGGTGGTTCAAACAGTTGGGGAGACCAGAGGGTCATATTTTTGGGGCCCTCCATGACACATCACATGTCTGGATGACTATTTTTCCTATTGTCATTGATCATGGCATAGCCTAGGGAATACCACACAATATGTCCTGATAAATTTGATATTCTTCACTGGGTTGGGATCCCGCTCCACCATCTGATCTGTACACCATGTACCAACGCTGCCAAATTCCCATGGGAGGATTGGTGGTACAAACTTTTATAGGTTGATCTTTAAAGTCTTCATTTGCCTCATTACCATAACTTGGGGGTGTAGCAGTCCACGTGTTTCCTCCTTTTGACACCTCACATTGTGGGCTCCCGGTAGAGCTTACAATAGCGACAATTGTGATTAGCAGCAACGACTGTTACATTCCAGGCCAGGGGGGTCCTTGTTTTCCTTTGTGGGTTCACCTGTAAGATACATGCAATAGAATTTATACATCATTCTTCTTAACCTCCATTTTGTGCCTTTTATTTGTGTGCAATGAACCCATCCCCACTCTTCATCCTCTGTTCCCAATAGCAGCAGGCTGGGCCCTAATCTGCCAAGGGCTATGTAGAGACCCTCCAGTGAAGAGCTGAGAATGGATGGTGCTGCTCTGAAATCCGTGGATCATGCTTTTTGGGCAGGTCACATCATGCTTTGACCTTTGCTGCTCCTTGTTCCTCTTGCCAGGCCTCTGCCTGCTGTGATCCATGGTATTCTGGGTTCCTCTTCAGCTGGTATCAGATTTTCTAAAGTTCTGAAAGAAAAAATGCACATTTTTCTACCTCCTTTAGGGGGCAGTAGATTATTGCTTAAAATAACCCTTCCTTTTACAAACTTCCTTGCTGATTGCAGGAAAAAGAATAATTGCTGCCACACTTTCTTGGGTTTTTTTTGTTCTATCAGCGGACCAGGTTTCAATGGCTTCTATCCTTAAGAGGAAGGGTGGATTATCCTACTGTTCATTTATGAAATTCATGGAGGTGGTGTAATTCAGTTTCCCTTCTTCTACAGCCGACCAGGTTTGTAATGGTTTCTCTTCTGTGCCAAGATTTAGGTTTATTTACAGGTAATATCTGAGAGGCAGCATTACCATGAGACCTTTGAACATGAGGTTTGTTTTCAATTACCATTTTTAGGATGCTTTTGCCCCCCCCCCCCCAAAGCCATACATAATATCCAGTATTGCATGGTTACTGACTAACATTAAATTATCCCGAGGTTTAACATTTTGACAGTCTGATTACTCAGAGCCACCTTAAAGCTCAGTGTTTCTGACATTGCTTCTTTTGTCTATTCCACCCCTGTCTTTATGTCAGAGGTACACGGTCTTAACTTTTTGTTCTGCTCCTGCAGTTCTTATCTGCTACTGATTCCCCCCCCCCATCCACCACCCCAACAAAAAGAATCCAGAATCTCACTTTATTCTCCTGGTTCTGTCTGCCCCAGCCATGGCCACATTCTCTGGTCCTTATTTTACAAGATATTAAACTTTATAAAAACATGGAAGTACCCAAAGGGTTAAATACTAAATGCCAAAGCCAAATCACACTAGCTACCTGTGTCTGGCAAAAGGGATGGTAAGTGTTGCAACTTTGACTGAGAAATTCAAATGGCGTTTTAGTGACATAACAATTTTAAAACAAACAAAATAAAATCAATTTATCTTAAAACCTACAAAACGTGTTGGTTTAGGTCCTTAAAACCTTACATAATACACACACAAAAATTCCCTTTTTCCAACATTCATTGCGCTGCTTTAACTGCAATTTTTATTACAACTATACCCAGACTACATTTCCATAGCTTACAATTGGAGACAGTCAAGTCCAAATTCCAATGGAAAACCCTTATCTCTTTTTAGCAATTCTGATTAAATCATCCACTAGTTTAAATAAATTAAATCAGATTGTCTCTCTGCATGCTACCTGCAGCATCCCTTTACAATTGATTATTTACAGACCATGTCCTTTGGGAAGAGGGCCCATTTTCCTTTAGATTACATGTAAAGATGTTGTACGGGATTTGAAGGTTGTGTAGACCCAGAACACAATCGTAGCAATGTGTGACTCACCCCTGCAGCTCCTCCTGCTGGTTGTCCAGGGAATTAGCTCTTCCAGCCTCTGGAGCACCCTCTGCAGGCCAGTGTCCACTGCCACAGGCCCCCCCATGTCCCTCCCAGGACCCAGTGCCCCTTGTGTTTGGGTGCTGCCCCCCAGCAGTACCCCCCTCAAGTCTCAGGGTCTCCCCTCCCCAGGGAACCCCCACCCTCTATCCCCACCTCACCTCAGTCATAGGCTACTACCAGTAACCATTAACCCCCACTCTCTGGGGCAGACTGTATAAGCCACTCATCACAGGCAAAGGGGTTTGGACCTTCTGCCTCTGGCTACCTATGGGCTGCCCCTGCAACCCAGTACTTAATAGGCCTTACCATGCTGCAGCCTGGGGCTTTCCTAGGCCAGAGTTCCCCAGCCCTGCTCAACTCCAGATAGGGTGACCATACGTCCCGATTTTATCAGGACTGTCCCGATATTTGCTTGTTTGTCCAGTTGTCCCGACCTAACCATTGGCTCCGGAACCTGGAAGGGCTCGCGCCCTTCCCCGCCCCGACTCCGCCCCTTCCTTCGCCAATTGGATCCCTCCCCAAATCCCCGCCTCTTGCCAAGCAAACCATGCCCAGGAGACGCAGGGAACGCGGGGCCGGGTGAGTGTGAGTCCGGCCTGGCCCCGAGCAGGCAGGACTCGGGCGCGGTACCTGTAGGGAGATTAGGGGGTGGCCTGCGGGGCCAGGCGGTGGCTGTTCTCCCCCACCTGGGCAGCGGGACGTGGGAGCAACTGCTGCTGCAGCTCCCACTGCCGCGGGGGGAGGAAGCGGCCAAGCATGTGGCGCCCTGGCCCGAACCCCCCGAGCCCGGGCCTGCTGCGGGGACCCAGCAGCAACACACGCTGCGCCCAGCCGCTGGCCAGTCGCGGCTGGGCTGGCTGCCCAGCTGGTGCAATCCCGCGCGGAGGCATCGGCAGCCCAGCCCCGTTCGTTCCCCTGTGGGACCCGAGCGGGATGGGGGGGCTGGGGCCTGCTGCCCCCACTCCAGGGCCGCCCGCGGAATTGCACCAGCTGGGCAGCCAGCCCAGACGCGAGTGGCCAGGGGCTGGGTATGCGCAGCGTGCGCGCTGGGTCCCCGCAGCAGGCCCGGGCTCGGGGGGTTCGTGGGCACAAGAGCCGCAGCTGCCAAGCTTGGCCAGCGGCCGCTTCCTCCCCCCGCGGATGTGGGAGCTGCAGCAGCGGCTGCTCACAAGTCCCACTGCCCAGGTCGGGAGAACAGCCGCCGCCAGCCTGGCCCCGCAGGCCACTCCCTACTCTCCCTACAGGTAACCGAGCCCGAGTCCTGCCTGCTCGGGGCCAGGCCGGACTCACAACTCACCCTGGCCCCGCGCTCCCCTGAGTCTCCCGGGCCTCCCTCCAGCACTTGTGGAGGGAGGAGGAAATCGGGGGTGGGGGATTTATTTATTTTTTGCTCTGCCACCATTTTTTCCCCCTCTGCCCCCCCCCGCGTCCCGATATTTGACCTGGGTGATCTGGTCACCCTAACTCCAGATACCTGGTTAACCTCCCTGCAGCCAGGCCCTTCTCTCTGTGAACACAAAGGGAGACTGCTGAGCTCCTGGTTCCCAGCCTTTTCATACAAGCCAACTGTGGCCAGATTGGGGTGTGGCCCAACTGCAGCCACTTACCCAATCAGACCCAGCTTTTAGAGCTGCAGCCCTCTCCAGGGCTGCTTTTAACCTCTTTCAGGGCTGATTTCAAGCCCTTCAGGGCAGGAATGGGTGACCACCCCACTACAGCTTTCAAGCCAGTTGCAAACCATATTAGTTAAGGGTTAATTGGAAAGCAGGTTTTCAGAAGCAAGGCCATATCTAGCTGGCCATTTCTGCTAATCAGAATGGGAGGAGGGGACAGACAAGCAGACAAGTGAGACTGAAAAACCTTGGTGGTTGGAAAGCCTTGAATCTAGATGCCTCTGGTATTAAAAAAAATTGAAAGTTAGAAAAATAATGATACGGTAGGGCTTATCATGACCTATGTGTTTTGTAGAAGTTAGCTATAAAAAGTTTAGATAATAGTGTGTACTTTGGAGCAGTCCTTTGAAGCCCATCTTGAGAGACTTTCCTGAAACCTTTTCTCCCCAGTGGGTGAGCACTGGCCACTACAAACCTGCTGTTAACTGCTCAATACCATTCCAGATGTTCTAAACCTATTGCTTATGTTTTTGTGTGTGTGTAAATCTAATGAACTGCAGTGTTAGACAAGAACATTCTTATTTGCATTTAATCCTTGATAGGCAGAATTGCTCTGTTCCTGTTGATTTATTCCTGACACTGCCTGGAGTGAAATAGTTAAGCTACCAGTGTTGGGGATTCTGAAAACCCTGGGTAACAAAGGCTCCTGGGGACAAAAACATAGCTGTGCTAGTGGCCAGTACCTGACCCCCTTGTATAATTTAACTAACAGGATTTCACCCAGTGTGACTGTACTGAGTTGCACACATATTTATATTTACATGACTGGGTTTTATTATCAAAGCAAGAATTCTATTCTTATAACACCACAACTGTTACTCTTCAACATTTGCACAACTCTCAACTATTTACTTCCCTCCAAACTCTCTAATATTAATTTCTGCAACAGCTACTTTTATCTCTTCACGCTCTTTCTTTAAATCACTCACTTCTGCATTCATTTCTTTAAAGTGGTGCATTTTGCCTGTAAGGACTTAGCCACTAAATACAGTCCCTGCAACACAGCTACCTTAGTTTGTGCTTTCTTTACCATGGGATTGTTGGAAAAGGCAGTATTAATATTATTTCCATGGTTGCCCATGGGGTCTTTTGCTTTAAAATTTCAGTGGAATACAGCGGACCTCTGTCAGGCTTTGCCAAAAATACTTTTCACATAAGTATCCAAAATAACCTCCCTGAAAACTTCAGAAAAACAAGTGCGAGGGGGTGGTGGTGGTGGAAAGCAACCAGTTAACTCTGTGAAGTCATTTTAAAGTATGGGCTAACAGCAGCAAATTTAGCAAACTGAAAAGAAGGACGAGAGAAAAATAATGAAAAAAAGGATATTATTAGCTCCGAGCAAAGAGTAGGGCTCCCCAGGTTAAAATAATTGGGAACCATTAACCTGGCTACTGTTATCCTGGCTCTGGGGAAAATTGAGTGTTTGTTACCTGCACTTGCAAACCTGAATTTGTTCTCCCAGTGTTGCTTTTGTTTGCATGCCAAATGAATTTCAGGAGTGCCATTGCCTGCTGCAGTTGACTGTTTTCTGGGCAACCCCATATATTAATCCATTAATTCTAGATGTTAACCCCACTCACTCGCAGGTTTTCACTTTGAAATTCCTTTGTATTCCCTTCCCTAGGATTTGAGTTGCAGTTCCTGGTTCTTAAGGTGGTCTATTAATTTTGCTACCATACATGATTCCTCGCTGTTCCCATTCAGGGAAGGCATGGGGCAAGGGACTATGACTATCTGGGATCTGTCCCCTCAGGATAATAACATGGATTGGCTCCCCCCTCTGATGTTATTTACCTCCACACATCCACCTGCTCCAAAAACTGAGGTTTGAGACCCCCAAGACCATTACTTCCATGCTTACATTGATAGAGCTAATCCTATAAATCTGCTACACTCCCCGGCCGTTCATGCCTCTCCTGACAAATTGCCTCACAGGACTCCTCTGTCCATACAGCATCGTGTCTCATTAGATTCACTACCTCTACTGCTAGTATGGATTTTTTCCATTAAAATCTATTGTTGGTCCACTCCAAAGCCTTAATATGTTGGAGGAGATCAGCTTCCCTTTTTACCCAGTACACCATGCTGGAGCACAGACCTTGTAATACCATTCCTCTTTTCCAATATTCCTTTCTCTTGGGATCCCCAATAACCCCCCATCTCCTTTTCAATCTCATCTCAGGTTGACCCCCCCCCTTACCTGGTATGGGCCCTGATTCCTCTGTATCAATTTATTTTAAAAGGCTGTTACCTTAGGTTACCAGAGCCCACTGTATCACCATCAAGCAGCTTTGTGGACTATTATTGAGGGCGACTTATCTGGCTGTTACTCACCTGCCGAGCACGATGCATCTGAGTCATGGCAACGTGATATTGGGGCTTGACCTTTGCCTTCCCTTGGTTCTTGTCACACAGACAGAAAGCAGAAGACCAGAAATGCAGGTAATGTGATGTTTATTGGGGTTAATCAAGCAAACTTATCCATAGCTCTCCATACCAGTAGCGCCTTGTCCCTTCTCTTTCTCAGAAGACATAATTATACCTTTAACTGCATGCCCTTGGCAGCACCCCTTACAATTATTAGTCATAGTTCCATTTTAGCAGGTCTTGAGTCTTGGGGCTTCGATTCCACCTCTTTGTACCCCATGGGAGGGAGAGGAATGGAGGTTGTGTACTGGCCAGGCTTTTCTTTAGCTTTTAGTGTTTCTTATGTCACTCTCCCATCCCCCCTTGTCCCTCCTAACTGGTTGCTTGACCTTGGCTAGAGGGAGGAGTCAGGCAATCTTCAAGTGTATGCTTGTATATTACACTCCCCACCATACCCAGCAACATTTCAACTCTCTTCCTTATCTTTTCTCACTGTGCTATAAACCCTGTCTGGTTGTGAGCAGATCCAATACACCGTGTCTTTGTTCTCACATGTTAGTAAGACTATAAAAGTATCACAAGTCAAACGAGCAAAAAAAAGCCCAAAATTCTATCTAAGGCAAATATACAGGCCTGAATACTATGTTATCATCACTAGCATGGACCTCCCACATAACTTTTATCCCAGAGCTTAGGGTAGTTAACTAGGATGTGGCAGACCCCCACTTCAAGTGTATGATGAAGAAAAATATTTGAACAAATCCCATACGTGTGCCTTGACCACTGGAATATGGGATCTCTCTCTCAATTTCTCCTGTTGAAGACCCTTTGTGAATCTAACTCCA
This sequence comes from Mauremys mutica, assembly GCF_020497125.1. Taxonomy (NCBI): domain Eukaryota; kingdom Metazoa; phylum Chordata; order Testudines; family Geoemydidae; genus Mauremys; species Mauremys mutica. The sequence continues at coordinate 34,093,225 of NC_059084.1, forward strand.
GCACCCATTGGTTACCATGTAGTTATGCTATTTTACACATGCATGCTGGGGATCTGGCCAATTTTACTTCACTGGATCTACACTGATTAAATTAGTGGAAGATTGGCTCAAAATGTCTGTCCAGATACCTTTAGCTGAGAATGTCTCAAACACCAGTTTACCCAGAAATCTGTGGTCTCTGATTTTTGTTTTTTTAAAGATAAGAACATCAACACTGGTTGAGAAACCTGAATTTTCCCTAATAGATTCCTTAGAGCTGTTTTCACCTCCTTGTTTTTCAGGCTGTAGATGATGGGGTTTAACATGGGGGTCAAAATGCTGTACTGGACAGAGAACATTTCATCCAGAAGCACAGAGGAGACTGAGCTGGGCTTTGTGTACTGGAAAAAAGCTGTCAGATACAACAAACCAACCACAATCAAGTGGGAGCTGCAGGTGGAGAAGGCTTTTCCGCCTGCCCTCCGCAGAGCGTATCCTCAAGATGGTGGAGATGACGTGAACGTAGGAGATGAGGGTGAAGAGGAAGGAGCTTGATCCTAGTATCACAACAGAAGTAAGAAGCACCATTTGATTGGTGATAAATGTCAGTACAGGAGAGTTGTAACAGAGGAGGGAGCTCACAGGCAAAAATGGCTGATTTGATTGGGTCCACAGAAGTGCAACTCGAGGGCAAAAACTGTGTTAATTTAAGGCATAAAAGAAGCCCGTGATCCATGCACCACTCACGAGCTGAACCCAGATCTCTTTGTTGATTGCATCCACGTAATGCAATGGGTCACAGATGGCAGCATAGCGGTCATAAGCCATGGCTGAGAGAATGAAAACTTCTGTACCAGCATAAGAGAACAAAGAAGAACATCTGGGCAATGCAGCCATTGACTGAAATTGTTTTGTGGTCTGCAAGAAAGTTCATCAGCAATATTAGGCACCGTGAAGACTGAGGAATAGCCAGATATCATACAAAGGAATAAGTGGAAGAGGTAAAGAAATACATGGGGGTGTGAAAGGTGGAAAATCAGCTCTTATCACCAGTCATGATCACTATGTTACCCAACCAGGGTGATTAGGTAAATTAACTAAAAACACCCAGGAAGAGGAAAATCTGTATCTGTGGGTTCACTGGAAAGTCCGAGGAGAATAAAATCTCGGATCACTTGACGGTTTTGATTTTCCATTGACATATATTCCAGGAAAACTGTGACCTGGGAAATGAGGGGAATAAAAACCCAAATGAAATTGAGCATTTATAACCAAGGTAAATTGAAACAGCATGTGGAGATAATCTGATCAGCAGCATGAAAGTAAAAATAATCCTATTCCAGCCCTGAGTAAAATATGTGTTTTACAATCATTAAAATTGAGAGAGAGAGAGAGAGAGAGAGATGAGAGGGGCGGAATGAAATGTGATATTTTTTAAATAGAACCAAAATGGGCTGGATATATGAAAGGACTTAAGCATCTAAGCTGCCACCTTTAGATGCTTAAAACCCAGAATCAGGCCCCAACTGGTAGTTACCACAAATACCCTGCTCAGGCTGGGACTACTGGGACAATAAAAGGCTGATGTGGGGCTCCTCAATCTCATGCTCTTCAAGCTGTTTCCACTCTGGCTAAATGAATTAGAGAGGAAGTGGGCAAAAAATTGGGACCATGCTGGATACTGCGTTTCTCCACATCCATGTGAAGTGCTCTAGCCATGAGGGGGGGAAAAAGGCTATAGAGTCATTAAATTTTCTTCCTTCAGCTCACTATCTCTATGTTGTCCACTTCCCTCTGGCCTAATATCGCTTTATATCTGCCCCAGTGAAAACGTCCAATGCAGCCACAGCAAAATTTGCACCAGCAAGGGATCTGGCTCATAGACCACCAAAAGAACTAATGTATGATTTACAAATCTACTGGGGAACTGGTCAATTACCACTTTGGTCTATTATTTATGTCTACTGTTTTTCAACTATTTTGCTGAAAATGGCAATTTAATATCTTTAGTATACTTATTGGATATCATCCCTATTCAAAATCACTAATATTTTTTGAAGAAGAAGAAAAGAAATGAATTGTGGCCCAGCAAAACATTTCTCTAGTCCACAGTGACCATAATTTTGAAAAGAAGAGCAAGATAGAAAAATTAAGGGAGGCATTTTTTTCCCCCTAAATTACTTAAGCTCTTTTGAAAAATGACGTTGATTCATTGTTTCTGACCACAACTGACATGTCAGGCTGTACTTACAGAAGAAAATCTTTTTCTGCCCTCATGTAAGTGAGTAGCCTATCTGACCATCAGTTTTTAATGAGAAATTGGAATGAAGCCAATATCCCTCTGCAATGTCCCAATCTTTGACCCCATAAGACTCCTAGAGAGAAACTAAACCATTACTCCAATTATCAAGCTTTTAAGTAAGAGCAATACCTAAGAAAAGAAAATAGACCGTGTAATCAAATGTTATTGTTTAACACAGACAGACTCTATGCAGAGGGAAATTTCACAGTGGGGAGAGGTAAATGAGCTGGGTTGTCTCAAGGAATCAGTACTGCTCAACCAGTGCTGTTTACCATACTTCATAAATGGATCTGGGAAAATGGGTAAATAGCAACTGTTTTGTACATGATACAAAATTACTCAAGATAATTAAATCGCAAAGGAGATTACAAAGAGTTACCAAGTCCATCTAAAGAAACTGAAATGAACTGGGCAAGAAAAAGGCGGATGAAAATTAAATGTTCATAAAGTGAAAATAAATCGACATTGGGAAAAACGGAAGTCCCAATTATACGATGCGCTAGACAAGAGGTGATGTTTTAAGCATTAGCTGTTAGGATCGCGTGGAGGAAGTGATGATGCGAGTGGGTGGTGATGGAGCGGGAAAGAGTGTTGGAGTCATTGTGGATCTAATTGTCTTCTACATAAAACACGAGGCACTCGAGTATCCGTGCTCATATGCAGCAGCAGTTGCATGTAAACGAAGCACATATGCACCTATAATACATATCATGTCTCTGAATATTAGGAATGCCATTAAGAACAGAGAGAGAGAATAAGACAGAAAATATAAATGCCCGTTAAATGAATCCACGGTATGTCCTAACATCTTCATGCAGTTCTGGTCCGGACCCATCATCAAAAAAAATTATGTTAGAATTGGAAAAAGTACAGTAGAAGGGCAACAACAATGATTAACGGTATGAGAACAGCTGCAGTATGAGGCGAGATTTAAAAGATTTGGGACTGTTTGGCCTCTGTTTCCCAGAAACTGGGGATGAGCGACAGGGGATGGATCACTTGATGATTACTTGTTCTGTTTTCATTCCTTCTGGGGCAACCTGCCACAGGCCACTGTCGTGAAGACAGGATAACTGGGTTAATGGACCCTTGGGTCTGACCAGTAGGGCCATTCTTATGTTTCTTATGAAAAGAGATGATGAAGGGGAATGTGATAGAGGGCCTATACAATCATGAATGGTGTGGAGAAAGTGCATAAGGAATGTATTATTTAATCCCTGCACATAAACATAAACAAACACGAATCAACCTGAAGAGAATTAATAGGCATCAGCTTTTTCACATAGAATATTTGGGTTGGAAAGAGACCTCAGGAGGTCATCAAGTCCAATCCCCTGCTCAAAGCAGGGCCAACACCCACTAAATCATTCCATCCAAGACTTTGTCAAGCTGGGCCTTAAAAACCTCTAAGGATGGAGATTCCACCACCTCCCTAGGTAACCCATTCCAGTGCTTCACCACTCTCTGAGTGAAATAGTGTTTCCTAATATCCAACCTAGACCTCCCCCATTGCAACTTGAGACCACTGCTCTTTGTTCTGTCATCTGACATCACTGAGACCAGCCAAGCTCCATCCTCTTTGGAATCCCCCTTCAGGTAGTTGAAGGCTGCTATAAAATCCCCCCTCACTCTTCTCTTCTGCAGACTAAATAACCCCAGTTCCCTCAGCATCTCTTCATAAGTCATGTGCCCCAGACCCCTAATCATTTTCATTGCCCTCTGCTGGACTCTCTCCAATTTGTCTACATCCCTTCTGTAGTGGGGGGGACCAAAACTGTACACAATACTCCAGGTGTGGCCTCACCAGTGCCGAATAGAGGGGAATGATCACTTTCCTCGATCTGCTGGCAATGCTCCTACAAATACAGCCCAATATGTCATTAGCCTTCTTGGCAACAAGGGCACACTGCTGACTCATATCCAGCTTCTTGTCCACTGTAATCCCCAGGTCCTTTTCTGCAGAACTGCTGCTTAGCCAGTCGGTCTCCAACCTGTGCATGGGATTCTTCTGTCCTAAGTGCAGGACTCTGCAGGACTCACTTGATAAATTGCTCTGTTCTCTTCACGCCTTCTGAAACATCTGACACTGGCCAATATTGGAAGGCAGGATAGTGGGCTAGATGGACCATTTATTGGACCTGGTATGGCCATTCTTAATATAGTTAAGAGGCTTCTCCAGAGGATGTCATACCCCTAACCTCTGCATGCCCATAAAACACAGACTCAAAGAAAAAAAACACCAGGTAACACTAACCAAATGATCTCAATTTGTGATAGACTTTAGACTTCAAGGTCAGAAGGGACAATTATGATCATCTAGTCTGACCTCCTGCACAACGCAGACCACAGAATCTCACCCACCCACTCCTGGAATAAACCCCTAACCTATGGCGGAGCTAGTTAAGTCCTCAAATTCATAGTTCTAAGACTTCAAGGTGCAGAGAATCCTCCAGCAAGTGACCCGTGCCCCATGCTGCAGAGGAAGGCGAAAACCCCCTAGTGCCTCTGCCAATCTGCCCTGGAGGAAAATTCCTTCCCAACTCAAAATATGGCAATCAGCTAAACCCTGAGCATGTGGGCCAAGACTCACCAGCCAGACACCAGGAAAGAATTCTGTGTAGTAACATCAGATCCCAACCCATCTAACAGCCCATCACACGCTATTGGCCAAATTTACCGCTAATAAGTCAAAGAATCAATTAATTGTCAAAATTAGGCTATCCCATCATACTATATCCCCCCATAAACTTTTCAAGCTTAGTCTTGAAGCCAGATATGACTTTTTTGGCACGCCCCCGACGACTCCCCCTTGGAAGGCTGTTCCAGAACCTCACTGCTCTGATAGTTAGAGAACTTTTGTCTAATTTCAAGTCTAAACTTCCTGATGACCATCTAGTTCTTATGTCCATATTAATAACGGATCTTAAATAATTCCTCTCCCTCCCTGTATCTTATCCCTCTGATATATTTATAGAGAGCTAAATAAGCCATGCTCTTGAAATCTCCTTTCATAAGACAGGTTTTTCGCATTCCTCGTATCATCCTAGTAGCCCTTCTCTGTACCTGTTCCAGTTTAAATTCAATCCTTCTTAAACATGGGAGACCAGAATTGTCCTCAGTGGTATCTCAGAAAGACAGAGAGCGAGAGAGAGAGAGAGAGAGAGTAGTGATTGAAGTAATAGCCGAGTACTCAAAACTACAGCCCTTTGGTGGCAACTCACACTGTGTGAAAAAACAGTGTTTGTTGTAGCTGTCTTGGTCCTAGGAGATTCAAGACTCAAGGTGAGTGATAACAACTTTTGTGGGTGAAAGGGAAGAACTTCGTGTGGCTCAAAAACTTGTCCTCTTTCTTCTCTCACCAGCAAACAAGAAGCTGGTCTAATAAAGAATATTACCTCACCCGGCTTGTCTCTGTGTGAGCCGAACTGCTGCATGTGAGCAGAAGTCAATGGGACTCACCCATGGATACGAGAGAACAGAATCTGGGGTCCTTTGGCATGGAAAGGATAAAAAAAAGGTTAAAAAGGAATTAAAACTATGAAACAAACTCACCTGCCTTTTAAATGTGGATCATAAAAATGGTGAGAATCACTCTGACCTGTGCTTTCATCTTTCGGTGTTGGCTTAGTCTATTTATCTCTCTACTTCCTGATTTGTCTGTCCTGCCTCTGCAATACAAGCATCTTAGGATATCAACTTTTCTTTATGCCAAACATTTATATCTGACAAGGGAGGGGTAGGGTTATCCCTGTGAGTGAAGCAAAGAGCTGATTCATGAGAGCTGTTTAAATGCTGTCCTATTTCCCCTGGTAACAATGATCCCTGAAGTTCACACTCTGTAACAAAGTACAAGTACTGGCCATTGCTGGGTCAGTCCTTCAATGCGATTTACCATGCATAAGAATGAGAGGACAGAAGCTTGGATTGCCAAAGGAGCCTAATGGATTTAGGAATCCAATCTCAGTGACAGTCCAATAAAAAAGAACGGAGACATATCTAGGCTTGGATTTTTAAAGTAACCCTAGTAGCTAGACACCCACACAGCAAATCATTTCATCTCCTCAAACACTCCTTTGAAGATGCTCACCATAATGTGAAAGGAACAACTAGACTGCATGAGGTTGGCAGGAAAAAATTAGGTGATGAGACAAAGGTGGAGTTATATTTAGCAGAACTTGGCAAAACGTTTCAGACAAATACTTTTTTTTTTTGAAAAAAAAAGCAGTTTTGGTTGATCCCATATTATTTGCAAATCTTGTAGCCCGTTCACCAAAATTATCTGCATGCAATGTGACGGGGGGGGGTGAGGGGCAGGAGAGTCTAAATTGACAACCCCTAGCAACCCACCCCCCAATCCATTTTAACCTATCATCATAGGCTACTTCGATGTTGGAGAAACTCATAAACTTCCCACCTCCTGCTTTCTGTGGAGCAGATAAGTGTAGATAGGTCTCCCATTTCTCACGAAATTGCTTTAATCTTTGGGCGATAAGGCAATTTAGGAGCAACGACCTCGACCCCAAACTTTTTAAAGGCTTTCCTGTTGAAGCTGGTTCATTAATTGTATAAATCAGCAGCACATCAGCAGCCGGAGAGACATATCACTATAGTGAAGGTGGTGGTCCATGGGGAGTCAATTCTGGGGGTGGCGAGATCCTGGGACAGAGAGAACTTGTTGTCAGGCCCTTGGGTGGTGCAGCCTCACCAGATGATGAGGGGCTGTGTGACCTTGGTGTAGGTGCCAGGGATGAAGCCCCTCCGCCCTGCCTATGGCCCGGATCCCTGGGCAGAAACACAGGAAGGGGTCAGGCTGGCTGGTAGTTGGGGCTCTCCAAGATATCGGCTGTAAAGTGCTGTTGGGACAGGCTCCAGGCCCTGCACCTTTAACAAGGGCCAAGGATTAGAATTTGAATCCGGGGAACCAATCGGCTGAGACTGAAGTGGTCAGTGAAAATGCTAAGCTCAGGAAACCTGCGTCTCTGTACACCAGAGCCCTGGAGCTGAGTGGGACAGAGAGATGCTCCCCCACGCCCCTGCAAATGCGGGAGGTGGCTCACGCTGGCTACTGATGTCTTGTGAACCAAGCCATTGGGCGACCCCTGCCTGTCCTCACTGGAACAGCAGGGGCAAAGCTGAGCCCAAATCGATCGGAGACCCCAGCTGAGTGTGGGGAAGCACAAAGCCAGGGTGGGACAACTGCCAACCAGGGCTGCCATGTCCAGAGGTGCAAATGGCCCCACGGACAAGGCTAAAGCAGCCTTAGGAGACCTGCCTGTTCCTAGAGGAGAGCCTTTTCAGAAGGTGGCCCTGGACTGGGTGAGGGACAGAAGTGAGGGGAAATGGCCTCTCCCGATGGGGAATCAGTGGTGGAGTATGTAGTGACTTTCCGGGAAAAGCTCGCTGAGACTCATGGGTCCGGTCAGGGAGAACCTAGCCAGGGCCCAAGTTAGACAGATAGGTCTGGTAACGACCGCTCAGACTATGGCACTCGGGGACCCAGTGAGGGGTCTCAGCCTGGTGAGGCAGAATAAGCTACAAGCTGCCTTGGGACGGGCCCTTCAAGGGTCATCCAAACAGTCTGAATGAGGAGAATGATGTGGTGGAACAGCTCAGCTGGGCTCACAGCCACCGAGGGTATCAGGTTTAACATGATGAAAGCCCGTACTGTGACAGGGAGAGGCGGGAACTGGCCGTGTGTGGCCGAGTGGATAAAAGAGGGAAGGGGGAAGATCTCCTGGTGGGTCTGCTCTTCCCTGAGGCTGGAGCCAGGCTCTTGCTGGAATCAGCTCCCCTCTCTGACCAATTAACCCCTTCCCAGCAGGCAGAGATCAGAAGAGATGCTCGCATTCAAACCAACACGATGTTTTCCACACCGTCCTGGGCTGACTAACTGAGCTGTCCACTGGGTGGAGACAGGAGCCGGCCCTCCCCCCCCCCCCCCACCCCCATCAAGTGTTCCCCATTCAGAGTAACAGGGAACACAGGCCAGGCCCTGGAGGGAGAGGTCCAGAGACATAATACTGGCTTTAGGGGTGATCCAGCCATCCACCCGTCCTGGGGCCCTCTCCCGTGGGTGCTGGTTCCCAGGAAAGAATGGGTCGATCCAGTTCTGGTGTGCTGTATCCAGAAAGCTCAAGTGCCAGCACCATGTCTGGTACTTCTTCCCAGACTAAGGCCTGAATGAGATCCTAGACAAGTTGTGGGGGACTCTCTACCTCATGACCAGGAGGATTTCACCAAAGGCGACTGGCAGGTGTCACACTTGCATCCAGATGCCAGGTTGAAAGCGGGTTTTTGTCACCCCTGTGGGGGCTGTACAAGTTCCTAGTCCTACCTTTCAGCCTCAAGGAGGCGCCGGTCACCTGCCAGCACCAAGGGGATCAATTACTGAGGGGGAAGGATAATTTTACCCTAACGTACATTGATGATATTTGTGCCGTTAGCCAGACCTTTGGAGGACTGTGTGTCCCAGGTGAAGAGGGGCTGAGTCGCCTCCAGGATGCAGGGCTGACTGTAAAAGCTGGGATGTGCAAGGTGGGGATGGCAGAAGTTGTACCTGGGCCTCAAGGTGGGGAGCGGCTGCCTAAAGCAGAGCCAGCCAAGGTGGGGGCGATGAGAGACTGGCCTGCTCCCCAGACTAAGAAACAGGCCCAGGCCTTTATTGGGAAGGCGGGGCACTACCGGAGGTTTGTGCCCCATTTTAGCTCTGTGTCAGCTCCCATCACTGAGCTATGCAGGAAGGGGAAGCCAGACAAACGTCTGGACCGGGCAGTGCCAGAGGGCTCTCTGCACACTGAAGGAGGATCTGGTCAAGGGCCTGGTGCAGGGAAACCCAGATTTGACAAGACCTTTGTAGTGTTCACTGATGTACCACACACAGGGCTTGGCACGGTGCCGAGGCAGGTCAATGCAAAGGGGGAGAAACAGCACATCATGTATCTAAGCAGGAAGCTGCTGTCCTGGGAGCAGGGCTATGCAGCCCTAGAGAAGGAATGCCTGGCCATGGAGTGGGCTCTTAAAAAGCTGTGGCCGGATCTATTTGGGCAGCGCTTCACTGTGTATCTGGACCACTCGCCCTGCCGAGGTCCTGAGGTGGATTCTGTCCTTCCAGGATTATGAGATGGAGGTGGTCCACATTAAGGGGAGTGCAAATGTTATAGCTGATGCTTTGTCCCGGAGAGGGGGGCCTGAACTTGCCCAGGTCACTGGCTAAAATGACCCCACTCAGTTCGGTCTCAAATTGGGGAGAGGTATGACAAAGTAGGGATTTTACCTTGTTATGTTGTATGTAAGCCTATGTGAGTCTCACTGTTTTGCATGAATGCTGTGTGTGCCTCAGTTTCCCTGTGTATTGCATCAGTGTCTAGGTGCATCCGACGAAGTGGGTATTCACCCACGAAAGCTCATGCTCCAAAACATCTGTTAGTGTATAAGGTGCCACAAGACTCTTTGCTGCTTTTACAGATCCAGACTAACACGGCTACTCCTCTGATAAGTGTCGAGGTGGTAGGAATAAGGGGGTGTGACTTTTGTGGAGGCTGCTCCAGCTGCCTGCATGGATGCTATGGCTGCCCTTTTGTAACCTGAAACCCAGGACGGGGATGCAACCAGTTGACTCTTGGCCTGGGAAGTGAGACAAATGCTGGAGGAGGAGCAATGGGCAGGCAGGGACCAGGAAGCTGGAAGCGAGTCAGTCTCAGCTGGCTTGGGGTTCAGGGGAGGACCAGAGCCCTGGCTCTGGGCTCTCTTCCCCCCAAGATGGACTTGGCTTAAAGTCACTGATTTCTGTCCTAAAAAGTTGTGTTCTGCGATGTGTTTCTTTCGACTAATAAACCTTCTGTTTTACTGGCTGGCTAAGAGCCATGTCTGACTGTGGAGTTGGGGTGAAGGGTGACACACCAGTAGCTGACGTAGCTCCAGTTGTTTCTTTCAGGTGCTGTCTTCCAGATAACCTACTGAATGGACAGTAAATGATTTCTGAAATATTGCTGTGTCAGGATTTAGTATAGGCCCCCGACCCTGAAGAAGATAATTTTGAATAACATGTGCCTCAGTTAGGATGCAATGTCACTGATCCAAATTGTGACCGGTACTAATAAGGAATTTGTTTACCTCTTTTGTAGTTACTGTATAACTTAATGATTTCTTTACCAATTTGTTTTTTCCTTGCCTGCATTTTGTTTGCTGTCATTCGTTTGTTGATTTTTACCTGTGTGTTGGTTAAAAAGATGAGCAAGTTCATGCACGTTGTTAATGTTGTACAGCAACACCGGCAGGGCCGGTGCAACCCATTAGGCGACCTAGTTGGTCGCCTAGGGCGCTTACATTTGGGGGGCGGCGACCACGGCGGCCGAATATTCGCGGTCGTCGGGGGTATTTCGGGGGCGGGACCTTCCGCCGCCTCTGTCGGGGGCGCCATTTTGGGGGCAGGACCTTTCGCCGCCTAGGGCACCAAAAAGGCTGCCGGCGCTCCTGAACACAGGT